>NW_026111581.1:362500-365000 GCF_024679095.1 Eriocheir sinensis | reverse complement strand
GAGGAAGGGAAGGGAGGAGGTACAGGGAAGGGAAGGGAAGGGAGGAGGTACAGGGAAGGGAAGGGGTGGAGGAAGGGAAGGGAAGGGAGGAGGTACAGGGAAGGGAAGGGGGGGAGGAAGGGAAGGGAAGGAGGAGGTAGGGGGAAGGGGAAGGGAAGGAAGGAGGGAGGAAGGGGGAAGGGAAGGAAGGAAGGGAGGAGGTACAGGGAAGGGAAGGGAAGGAGGAGGTACAGGGGAAGGGAGGGAGGAGATACAGGGAAGGGAAGGGAAGGGAAGGGAGGAGGTACAGGGAAGGGAAGGGTGGGAAGGGGAGGAAGGGAAGGGAGGAGGTACAGGGAAGGAAGGGAGGGGAAGGGGAGGAGGTACAGGGAAGGAAGGGAAGGAGGAAGGGAAGGGGAGGTACAGGGAAGGGAAGGGGTGGAGGAAGGGAAGGGAAGGGAAGGGAGGAGGTACAGGGAAGCTAAGGGAAGGGAGGAGGTACAGGGAAGGGAAGGGAAGGGAGGAGGTACAGGGAAGGGAAGGGAAGGGAGGAGGTACAGGGAAGGGAAGGGAAGGGAGCAGATACAGGGAAGGGAAGGGGGCAGGTAAAGGGAAGGGAAGGGAAAGGAAGGGAAGAAGGGAAGGAGGAGGGAGGTACAGGAAGGGAAGGGGTGGGAAGGGGAAGGGCGGAGGTACAGGGAAGGGAAGTGGGGGAGGAAGGGAAGGGCAGGGAGGAGGTACAGGGAAGGGAAGGGGGAGGGAAGGAGGAGATACAGGGAAGGGAAGGGAAGGGAAGGGAGGAGGTACAGGGAAGGGAAGGGAAGGGAAGGGAGGAGGTACAGGGAAGGGAAGGGGGGGAGGAAGGGAAGGGAGGAGGTACAGGGAAGGGAAGGGGGGGAGGAAGGGAAGGGAGGAGGTACAGGGAAGGGAAGGGGTGGAGGAAGGGAAGGGAATGGAGGAGGTACTGGGAAGGGAAGGGGTGGAGGAAGGGAAGGGAGGAGGTACAGGGAAGGGAAGGGGGGGAGGAAGGGAAGGGAGGAGGTACAGGGAAGGGAAGGGAGGAGATACAATGAAGGGAAGGGAAGGGAAGGGAGGAGGTACAGGGAAGGGAAGGGAAGGGAGGAGGTACAGGGAAGGGAAGTGGAGTACGGCTGGCAGAGTGCGAGTGGAGTACGGCTGGCAGAGTGCGAGTGGATACGGCTGGCAGAGTGCGAGTGAGTACGGCTGGCAGAGTGCGAGTGAGTACGGCTGGCAGAGTGCGAGTGAGTACGGCTGGCAGAGTGCGAGTGAGTACGGCTGGCAGAGTGCGAGTGAGTACGGCTGGCAGAGTGCGAGTGAGTACGGCTGGCAGAGTGCGAGTGGGTACGGCTGGCAGAGGTGAGTGGATACGGTATGGGCAGAGTGCAAGTGGATACGGCTGGGTAGAGTGCAAGGTGATATGGCTGGCAGAGTGCGAGTGGATATGGCTGGCAGAGGTGAGTGGATACGGACAGGGGTGAGTGAGGATACGGCTGGCAGAGTGCGAGTGGAGCGGCTGGCAAGTGGAGTGGAGTATGGCTGGCAGAGGGAGGAGGCGGCTGGGGAGCATGGCTGGCAGAGGGGAGGAGTACGGCTGGCAGAGGGGAGTGGAGTAATGGCTGGCAGAGTGGGAGGAGCATGGCTGTGAGAGGGAGTGAGCATGGCTGGCAGAGTGCGAGTGAGTACGGCTGGCAGAGGGGGGGGAGGCTGGCTGGCAGAGTGAGTGAGCATGGCTGGCAGAGGGAGGAGTACGGCTGGCAGAGTGTGAGGAGTACGGCTGGCAGAGTGAGGGAGTACGGCTGGCAGAGGCAGTGAGTACGGCTGGCAGAGCGCAAGTGGAGCGGCTGGCATGGCTGGCAGAGTGAGTGGGTACGGCTGGCAGAGTGCGAGTGGATGGCAGAGGTGAGGAGTATGGCTGGCAGAGTGCAAGTGGAGCAGCTGGCAGAGTGTGAGTGGATGGCTGGCAGAGTGCAAGTGAGCATGGCTGGCAGAGGTGAGTGGACATGGCTGGCAGGTGCGAGTGGAGTACGGCTGGCAGAGTGAGTGAGTACGGCTGGCAGAGTGCAAGTGGGACGGCTGGCAGAGTGCGAGTGGACATGGCTGGCAGAGTGCAAGTGAGTACGGCTGGCAGAGTGCGAGGGAGTATGGCTGGCAGAGTACGAGTGGAGTATGGCTGGCAGAGTGCAGAGTGGTGCATGGCTGGCAGAGTGCGAGTGGTACGGCTGGCAGAGTGCAAGTGGATGGCTGGCAGAGTGCGAGTGGAGTATGGCTGGCAGAGTGCAAGTGGATATGGCTGGCAGAGTGCGAGTGGAGCATGGCTGGCAGGTGCGAGGGAGTACGGCTGGCAGAGTGCAGTGGAGCATGGCTGGGCAGAGTGTGAGTGGTATGGTGAGTGTGAGTAGGCATGGCTGGCAGAGTGTGAGGAGGATGGCTGGCAGAGTGGAGGCATGGCTGGCAGAGTGCGAGTGGACGGCTGGCTATAGAGAGGCGAGTGGAGGGATAT
>NW_026111581.1:282500-357500 GCF_024679095.1 Eriocheir sinensis | reverse complement strand
AGTGCATGACGCAACCACCCATTCAAGCATCTGCTGCACCCCCACCTACCCCCGGAGCTACAACACCACCCATTCCTGGAGGTACTACACTGCCCCTTTATTTAGTTTTGGCAGCGATGGTTGCAGTGTTGGTTGCTCTAGTGGCGGCAGTGGCTGCATTGGTGATGGCGGCGGTGATGTATGGCACACTACAGCGTCTCGTAACGGATCAAAGTAAGTATGAGGTAACGTGTGTGTGTGTGTGTGTGTGTGTGTGTGTGTGTGTGTGTGTGTGTGTGTGTGTGTGTGTGTGTGTGTGTGTGTGTGTGTGTGTGTGTGTGTGTGTGTGTGTGTGTGTGTGTGTGTGTGTGTGCTTGGTGTATATATATATATATATATATATATATATATATATATATATATATATATATATGTATATATATATATATATATATATATATATATATATATATTTTGATAAGTAAGTAGGTAGTTAGGCAGGGGAGATACAAACAATAATCATAAAATAATAATAATGGTCATAATACTAACACCACCACCACTCTTCTGCCTCCTCCAGACGCTGCCTAGGCCAGACCACGCCCAGCTGCCCCGAGTGACCAGCAGAAGACGCCCGTCACTGACAACAGCTTCCACCTTGGAGGCGGCAGGGACTCTCTCTTCAACGTTTCCCGTGCTTTACCTTAAACAAAGATGTATTTAATGCACATATGTATTAGTACTAGTGTTAGTATTCATTATATGTCTCGCGTGTACGTAGAAATGAATGCAATCACTAAGTCTTGATTGCCCCGGGAGACGTACTGTTAATAATTATACAGCGGCCATATACCATGAAATCATACAACACACACGTGTACAAATGAATACAATTGCCAAGTCTTGGTTACCCAGCCCCAAGTATCTCTAATATTTATACGGCGGACTTATACTATTGGAGTTTACTTGTTCTTTGATACATGCTATCGTTATTTGTTTTTCTCCGCCTGTGTCACATATTACTACGATATCAAGGTATCAGGAATAGATAGTAAACAAATACTAAGAAAACCTGCCCGTGAGAAGACAGCGACATCCGCGTTTGTTTCCGCCCACTGGGAGTTTGTCATTTGACTGATCTGTCTGTGTGGCAACAGTGATAGTAACAGTAGTAGTAGTAGTAGTAGTAGTAGTAGTAGTAGTAGAATAAGTAATAGTAATTGAAGTAGTAGTAGTAGTAGTAGTAGTAGTAGTAGTAGTATAAAGACATAATGATATAATGAATTAATGATATAATAGAGAGAGAGAGAGAGAGAGAGAGAGAGAGAGAGAGAGAGAGAGAGAGAGAGAGAGAGAGAGAGAGAGAGAGAGAGAGAGAGAGAGAGAGAGAGAGAGAGAGAGAGAGAGAGAGAGAGAGAGAGAGAGAGAGAGAGAGAGAGAGAGAGAGAGAGAGAGAGAGAGAGAGAGAGAGAGAGAGAGAGAGAGAGAGAGAGAGAGAGAGAGAGAGAGAGAGAGAGAGTAATTGATTCTTTACTTAATTAATTCAATAGGTATTATAATACATAATTTTTTTTTCTTTTTTCCCTTACAGTTATATCGGCTCGTTGAACTTATGCTCTTATACGAGCCCATAAACAAATGTATATATTTTTTGTATTCTATCACAGGATGGTTGGCCTGTCTCCAAGGTTACATATCTCAGACTATGTGCCTATTGATCTGTGACATTGTCTTAATTTTATGTTGATATATCAATGTCTTTACACAATGTATGTGTATTACATTTTGTACATACATTTGTTTGGTGGGAAACCAAAAAAAATTACGCACCCCCCCCACCCCCCCACCCACCCACCCACACACACACACACACACACCCACACATGCACATGAACGCACACACGCATCATCTCTTACATACTCACGCAAACGCACGTTAATTATTATGAAGATAGCTTGCTAATAAGTGATCCTTTAGTTTGGATTCAAGCATGTGTTTTGAGGCTGCGAGTTTAATACTATCTGGCGGCTGTTTCTGAGCTGCGCGCCTCTTGCGGCCACGCACTGCCAGGCGTGCGGGGCGCGGCACAGCGGCAGCAGGAGTGTGTGTGGGCGTCTCGTTACAGTGTTGTGAGAAATGGTTCTAAAGTCCGTCGTAAGATGGTTTAGACTGTTGTATACAATCAAACCAGTTTGTATTGTTATAATATCAGTTCATTTTAAAAGATTATGGTGTAAAAAGTGTTGATTGGTGTGATCAAAGTGGTTCAGGTTGATCATGATTCGTTGTATTTTTTTTCTAAGTAAGGAATAAGCTTTGAAGTTGAGTTTGGTAAGCTCCCCCGTACTTCTGCACAGTTAAAGAAATGTAGATATACCAAAGATAAATATATTTGCTGAATATTATTCTGATTTTATCATCCTCTTATCCTATGAATCATTCCTGTTAATATAGAAACTTTATTTTTTACTTCATCACTATGAACTTTCCACTTCAGATTGTTATCAATTGATATACCTAAAAACTTAACTTTATTTACTCTGTTTGCTAAGCTGTTACTTGTGATTACGTTAAGACTGAGTAATGTGCGGGATATCATGTAATTTATATTAGTTAGGCTGAGTGATAACTTATTGCTACTTATCCGGTTTGAAACATTTACTAGTTCGCTGTTAGGTGTGTCCTGTGCTTGTTGGAGGTCATGGCCTTGAAGGTAAATAGTCGTGTCATCAGCAAATAAAAGGAAAAGTAGCTTTTTACTAGAACGCTCTACATCATTAATGTATATTAGGAACAGTATCGGTACTGAGCCTTGGGGGATTCAACAATTCATACTTCTATACGATGATGAGCAGTTATTAAAATTAGTGAAGTGTTTTCTGTGTTTTAAATAACTCGCAGTCCATTGGTGTGGCGGTTCACGAACTCCAAATGAATGCATTTTTTTCCAGTAGGGTGGTGTGTGAAACTATATCGAACGCTTGATTTAGGTCACAGAAAAGTGTCAGTATGTGGAGGGGAGTTGATGAGACGAAGAGCCTTTGACTCTACTCTGTCCAAGAGAGCAGTGTGAATGGAGCCCCAACGCACATATACTGCATACTCCATACGAGGACGGACAAGGCCCCTGTATATGGAGAGTATATGTGCGAGGGAAAAAAAACTTGTGGAGACGATACAGACGCCTAACATCGAGGAAGCTGATTTAGTAAGAGAAGAGATATGAAGTTTCCAGTTGAGATTTTGAGGGCACTTTTCGGTCAGAGATACGCATTCCTCGACCTTATGACCCTCTCCAGCTCATCTGGAACAGAAAAGCTTTGGAGAACGACAAGCGCTTCCATGGTGGCCATACAACTGACACTTGAAACAACGAAGGCGGTTGGGGATGTGCGGTCTACATTCTTTCATCTCGTAGCCAACTTCTACTTTCTAAGGGAGAGCAGAGCCGGCAAAGGTGAAAACAACGGTGGCGGTCTTAATCCTCGTTTTGCTGACAAGGCGAGTTACGTGGTGGGCTTCAATTACGCCTTGATCCATCATCTGCTCAAGGATGCCATCCACTTCCATGACAATGAAATCGGGATGGGTGGCAACACCCTTACACGAATTCATGTTCACCGGAATCGAGACAGCAACCTTGTAGCAGTGAAACATCCGAAGCTTCATCAAGTCACGTACTTGTGAGGGGAGGAATGTTTCAACGAGCAGGTCTCCACTGGCAGGTTTCTTTACGTTACTGACCGCGCCTGCCTGGCCGTCAGTAACATTTTTTTTTATCATAAATCGATTCAGACTTGAAAGTTTGATGTCGTCTGAGTGAATTATCAGGAATTTGGCATGGAGTGGGTCAACGAGCAGTGGTGATGGGTGGCAGTAGTCGTTCAGGCGGGGGTAATCATGCAGGTGAAGGAGGTCGGTCTGGTGCTCCTCCACCCCTACTGGAGGGTGGCCCGGTAGCTGGACCAGGGACAAGTGCCCTGGTCCATAAAGGGAGAAGGAAATGACTGGCAAAGCTGACACCGGGGGAGTATGGACACCTAACTTTATTACTCTAAACCTGTGTGGAGAGCCGGGTTGGCAGTGATGAAGCGTTGCTCGGAGCAGACAGCCACACGTCTACACCATTCCGTAAGTTGGGCTAGACTGAGAGAGAGAGAGAGAGAGAGAGAGAGAGAGAGAGAGAGAGAGAGAGAGAGAGAGAGAGAGAGAGAGAGAGAGAGAGAGAGAGAGAGAGAGAGAGAATCATGATATTTTACTAGCAATGTATTTATCACTTTCCCTGTCTGATGCCTTGCTCAGCTACGTTCTCTTATAACATGAACGTCTGCGGGAGGTCGGTCAGCGTGCACGGGGTGGCTCCTTAAACTCACTCAACGCCTCAGCCTTCTGTGGCAGTAAACATTTAAAACCTTTTCTAAAAATATGTCCCATTGTCACTCACCGCAGGGCTCCTAAACTATCTCGGCTGCCACTTAAACGAGTATTCTTATACGATTTCGGCTCTCACAACCTGTATGTCCCAGGGCCACGAGGGAGATTAGTCGGGTTCTCATGGGTGGATTTCACGTTCACGGTGCAGAGCCTTGCCAAACTATCGCCAGGCCCATAACACTACCCATGGAAATGCTAACACAACCTCCACCAAAGCCTTGCCAAACTATCACCAGGCCCATAACACTACCCATGGCAATGCTAACACAACCTCCACCAAAGCCTTGCCAAACTATCACCAGGCCCATAACACTACCCATGGAAATGCTAACACAACCTCCACCAAAGCCTTGCTAAACTATCACTAGGCCCATAACACTACCCATGGAAATGCTAACACAACATCTACCAAAGCCTTGCCAAACTATCGCCAGGCTCATAACACTACCCATGGCAATACTAACACAACCTCTACCAAGGCCTTGCCAAACTATCGCCAGGCCCATAACACTACCCATGGCAATACTAACACAACCTCTACCAAGGCCTTGCCAAACTATCGCCAGGCTCATAACACTACCCATGGCAATGGTAACACAACCTCCACCAAATCCTTGTCAAACTATCACCAGGCTCATAACATTACCCATGGCAATACTAACACAACCTCCACCAAAGCCTTGTCAAACTATCACCAGGCCCATAACACTACCCATGGAAATGCTAACACAACCTCCACCAAAGCCTTGCCAAACTATCACCAGGCCCATAACACTACCCATGGAAATGCTAACACAACCTCCACCAAAGCCTTGCCAAACTATCGCCAGGCCCATAACACTACCCATGGAAATGCTAACACAACCTCCACCAAACCCTTGCCAAACTATCGCCAGGCCCATAACACTACCCATGGAAATGCTAACACAACCTCCACCAAAGCCTTGCCAAACTATCACCAGGCCCATAACACTACCCATGGCAATACTAACACAACCTCCACCAAATCCTTGTCAAACTATCACCAGGCTCATAACACTACCCATGGCAATACTAACACAACCTCCACCAAACCCTTGCCAAACTATCACCAGGCTCATAACACAACCCATGGCAATACTAACACAACCTCCACCAAATCCTTGTCAAACTATCACCAGGCTCATAACACTACCCATGGCAATACTAACACAACCTCCACCAAATTCTTGTCAAACTATCACCAGGCTCATAACACTACCCATGGCAATACTAACACAACCTCCACCAAAGCCTTGTCAAACTATCACCAGGCACATAACACTACCCATGGCAATACTAACACAACCTCCACCAAATTCTTGTCAAACTATCACCAGGCTCATAACATTACCCATGGCAATACTAACACAACCTCCACCAAAGCCTTGCCAAACTATCACCAGGCCCATAACACTACCCATGGAAATGCTAACACAACCTCCACCAAACCCTTGCCAAACTATCACCAGGCCCATAACACTACCCAAGGAAATGCTAACACAACCTCCACCAAAGCCTTGCCAGACTATCACCAGGCTCATAACACTACCCATGGCAATACTAACACAACCTCTACCAAGGCCTTGCCAAACTATCGCCAGGCTCATAACACTACCCATGGCAATACTAACACAACCTCCACCAAAGCCTTGCCAAACTATCACCAGGCCCATAACACTACCCATGGAAATGCTAACACAACCTCCACCAAAGCCTTGCCAAACTATCACTAGGCCCATAACACTACCCATGGAAATGCTAACACAACCTCCACCAAAGCCTTGCCAAACTATCACTAGGCCCATAACACTACCCATGGCAATACTAACACAACCTCCACCAAACCCTTGCCAAACTATCACCAGGCCCATAACACTACCCATGGCAATACTAACACAACCTCCACCAAAGCCTTGCCAAACTATCACCAGGCCCATAACACTACCCATGGAAATGCTAACACAACCTCCACCAAAGCCTTGCCAAACTATCACCAGGCCCATAACACTACCCAAGGAAATGCTAACACAACCTCTACCAAAGCCTTGCCAAACTATCACCAGGCCCATAACACTACCCAAGGAAATGCTAACACAACCTCCACCAAAGCCTTGCCAAACTATCACCAGGCCCATAACACTACCCAAGGAAATGCTAACACAACCTCCACCAAACCCTTGCCAAACTATCGCCAGGCCCTTAACACTACCCACGGAAATGGTAACACAACCTCTACCAAAGCCTTGCCAAACTATCGCCAGGCTCATAACACTACCCATGGCAATACTAACACAACCTTCACCAAAGCCTTGCCAAACTATCACCAGGCTCATTACACTACCCATGGCAATACTAACACAACCTCCACCAAAGCCTTGCCAAACTACCACCAGGCCCATAACACTACCCATGGCAATACTAACACAACCTCCACCAAAGCCTTGCCAAACTACCACCAGGCCCATAACACTACCCATGGCAATGCTAACACAACCTCCACCAAAGTCTTGCCAACAACTCTTCCCCAAGGCCACGAGGGTGATGGGTCGGGTTCTCAGGTGTGGTTTTCACGTTCACGGTGCAGAGCCTTGCCAAACTATCACCAGGCCCCTAACACTAATACATTCCTTCTTGTCCGAGCCTGTCACCCCACTACCAGTAACGTCACCCTCGCAGCACCCTTTAGACTTTAGAGGCAGCCAGTGCCGGCCTGCGTTACATCAGACCTGACCTGATTCAGTTCACGCTCATTGCCGCAAGTCCCGCCCTGCCACTGCCTGCTTCTCCTTAAGGGTACTGTTATCTAAGGTGGTCTCTGCACTTTATATGCTCTTATCTCTTTCGGATTCTATCCCTCTCTCTGTTCCTTTATCTCCAGTTTCCTCTCCGGCTGCTCTATCTCTGCTCTGGTAGACGGTCACTGTTCTTCTCCTGAACCTATTAACAGTGGTGTTCCACAGGGCTCTGTCCTATCATCCACTCTCTTCCTATTATTCATCAATGATCTTCTTTCTGTAACAAGCTGTCCTATCCATTCATACGCTGATGACTCCAGAAAACCCTCTCAACAGGAATTACATGACTGGAGGCTGCAGAAAGTTTAACCTCAGACCTTACTATCATTTCCGATTGGGGTAGAAGAAACCTTGTGTCCTTCAATGCCTCAAAAACCCAATTTCTCCACCTATCAACTCGACACAATCTTCCAAACACCTATCCCCTATTCTTCGACAGCACTCAGCTGTCACCTTCTTCAACACTAAACATCCTCGGTCTATCCTTAACTCAAAATCTTAACTGGAAACTGTTAATCAGCTTCCTCGAGGTTGGGCGTTCTCTATCGTCTCCGCCAGTTCTTCTCCCCCGCACAGTTTCTGTCCATATACAGGGGCCTTGTCCGCCCTCGTATGGAGTATACATCTTACGTGTGGGGGGGCTCCACTCACACAGCTCTTCTGGACAGAGTGGAGTCTAAGGCTCTTCGTCTCATCAGCTCTCGCTCCTCATACTCTCCTCCTTCTCATACTGATAGTCTTCTACCTCTCAAATTCCGCCGCCATGTTGCCTCCCTTTCTATCTTCTATCGATATTTTCACGCTAATTGCTCCTCCGAACTTTCTATCTGCATGCCTCCCCCTCTCATGCGGCCCCGCCGCACACGACTTTCTACTCAAGCTCATCCCTTTACTGTCCAAATCCCTTACGCACGAGTTAACCAGCATCTTCACTCTTTCATCCCTCACGCTGGTAATCTCTGGAACGAGCTTCCTTCATCTGTATTTCCTTCTGCCTACGACTTACACTCATTCAAGAGGAAGGTATCAGGACACCTCTTCTCACGTAATTGACTGCTCTTTCGGCCACCTCCTCGGATTTTTTACAGGAGCAGCGAGTAGCGGGCTTTTTTATTGTTGTTTCCTTTTTTTGTGCCCTTGTGCTGTCGCCCTTGCTGTAAAAAAAAAAAAAAAAAAATCCTCTTACTTCATTCTCTCCTTATTCCTAATAATTAACGCCACTTTCTCTCTATCTCTCTATCTATCTGTCTTTCTATCTATCTATCTGTCCGTCTGTCTGTTTCTTGTACCTATCTCTCCCATTGTCTTCTCATGTATTTCACCTTCTGTCTTCACTCCCTCCTCCTCCTCCTACTCCTCTTCCTCATCCTCCTTCTTCTATACTCCCCATCTTCCTCCTCTTCCTCTTCTTACTCATTACAAAAAGACTGCCAATTCTTATCGGCTCTCACTATATACACTTTATAATTATAGTGTAGGAGGAGGAGGAGGAGGAAGAGGAGGAGGAAATATGGAAGTTCAGGCAACAGAAAGCCTACTGGTCCATTACGAGGTTGCCGCTCTGTGGTTTACAGCCCCTTGGTGCCGCAGAGCAGATGAAAGCACCTCAGTATTCAGTTTACTCCTGTTGCAAAGAAATGACGGTCGATTCGATTTTTAAAGGAGTTGATGGTATTCGCATTTACTACTTCTGAGGGAAGATTGTTCCAAAGGCGGATGACTCGGTTTGAGAAGAGACTCCTGCCAATGTCTGTGCTACATCGCCTCGCTTGAATGTGTAGATCGTTGTTTCTAGTTCCTAAGTTAGGTTTTAGCTTAAAAAATTCAAGTGGTCGACGTTTCTGAACTTTTTCATTACGTGGACACTTGTATCATATCTCCTCGGAGGCGGAGGAAGAGTCGCCTGAGTCGTTAATCATACGGCAGGGCCCTCAATGCTGAAGGAAGATGAGGAAGAGAAGGAGGAAGAGGAACACAAAAGAGCACAAAGAAAGACCAAACAACAGCAGACCTGCTGGTCCTTACGAGGCTGTTTGTGACAAGCTACACTAACTATATAATCAAAGGTGGAAGATGAAGGACAGCAAAGGCGATAGTTCCTCCCCACGCCCCCATCCCTCCAGCCAAAGCTGGCAAGAAAAGAAAAAGAACCATGCAGCATGGAAAAACTGCAGGGGGAGAAGGAGGAAGAGGAGGAGGGAGAGGAGAAGGAGGAGGAGGAGGAGGAGGAGGAGGAGGAGGAGAAGGAGGAGGAGGAGGAGGAGGAGGAAACATGGAAACATGGACTAGCAGGCAGCAGAAAGCCTGTTGGCTCATTACTAGGCTGCCTGCGTTCAGTGATTCAATCAATCCGTTTGCCATAGGAGTGGCTTGCAGGGATGGATTAAAGGACTTGTGTATCTACTCTTGGATATGTTCAGTTCACTCCCGATGCAGCAAAGTGGCGATCAATGCGTTTCTTGAAGGAGTTGATGGTCTCTGCGCTAACCACTTCTGCAGGAAGGCTGTTCCAGTGGCGAACAACTCTATTCGAGAAATAACTCCTGCCGATGTCGGTATTGCATCGCTTTGCTTGAATTGTTTTTCCGTTGTTTCTTGTCCTCTGGTTAGTTTGTAGCGTGAAGAGTTTGGAGTGATCAACGTTGCTGAGCTTGTTCAGGTACTTAAAGACTTGTATCAGATCTCCCCGCAGGCGTCTCTTTTCCAACGTGAAGAGGTTGAGTCGCTCGAGTCGCTCTTCATAGGGCTTCGTCCTCAGTGATGATATCATCTTCGTGGCGCGGCGCTGTACTCTCTCAAGTAATTCAATGTCTTTCCTGTAATTAGGAGACCAGAATTGCACGGCATATTCTAGGTGGGGCCTTACCAGCGAATTGTACAAGGATAACATAACTCCCGGCGTCTTGTATTCGAAGTTCCTCGCTATGAACCCAAGCATTGTATTGGCTTTCTTACAGGCGGACTTGCAGTGTTTTGTTTGTTTCAAGTCACTGCTGATGGTGACCCCGAGGTCTCTTTCCTCTTGCACAACATGTAGTGGTTCGCCACCCATGTGGTATGTGTGGTTGCTGTTTCTGGATCCGATATGCATTACTTTACATTTGGTTGTGTTGAAGGACATCTGCCATTTTTCCGACCACCGGGTGATCTGGTCCAGGTCTCTCTGGATAATTTTGCAGTCTGCCGTTGTGAGGGCCTTCCCACCCACCTTTGTGTCGTCGGCAAATTTTGAAAGATTGGATTTCAATCCTAGTTCTAGGTCGTTGATATATATGATGAAAAGTATGGGTCCCAGCACTGACCCCTGTGGCACTCCACTTATGACCGGGAGCCACTCGGAGGCCTGTCCGTTGAGTACAACTCGTTGTTTTCTTCCAGTGAGCCAGTCCTTGATCCACGCTGTCAGATTGCCGCCTAATCCCGCCGACTTGAGTTTCTTGAGGAGTCTTTCGTGTGGCACTTTGTCAAAGGCTTTCTGAAAGTCTAGATATATAACATCGCTGGGGATATGATTATCCCAGTTTTCATAGATACCTTGGAAGAAGTCCAATAAATTGGTTAAGCATGAGCGCTTGTTCCTGAAACCGTGCTGAGCATCGGAAATGATGTTGCTGTCTTCAAGGAACCTAACGAGTTTGTCTCTGATGATCTTCTCGAGGATTTTTCTCACCACAGAGGTCAGGCTGATTGGTCTGTAGTTTAGGGCCACACTTTTGTCTCCCTTTTTGTAGATCGGAGTTACATTCGCTTGTTTCCAGTCTTTTGGGACTTTGTTTTGTTGTAGTGACTGATTGTAGATGGTGGTGAGTGGCTTGAGGATTTGCTGCTTGAGTTCCTTGAGCAGCCTGGGTGACAAGTCGTCGGGTCCGGTGGACTTGTTTGTCTCGAGTTTGTCTAGGTACTTCTTCACATCCCGTTCTTCGATTGTGCCAATTTCTAGGGGAGAGGAGGAGAAGGAGTAGGAGGAGGAGAAGGAGGAGGGGTAGGAGGAGGAGGAGGAGGAGGAGGAGGAGAAGGCGAAGGAGGAAGAGGGGGGGGAGGAGGAGGAGGATAAAGTGTAGATTAAGTGTGTGTGTGCGTGCGTGTGTGTGTGTGTGTGTGTGTGTGTGTGTGTGTGTGTGTGTGTGTGTGTTTCTTATGTGTGTGTGTGTGTGTGTGTGTGTGTGTGTGTGTGTGTGTGTGTGTGTGTGTGTGTGTGTGTGTGTGTGTAACTTATGTGTGTGTGTGTGTGTGTGTGTGTGTGTGTGTGTGTGTGAGTGTGTGTGTGTAACTTATGTGTGTGTATGTGTGTAACTTTTCTATGTGTATGTGTGTGTGTGTGTGTGTGTGTGTGTGTGTGTGTGTGTGTGTGTGTGTGTGAGTTTTTTTTTTTTTACAACAAAGGAGGCAGCTCAAGGGCACACAAAAAAATAAAACAATAATAAAAAATAAAAAAACCGCTACTCGCTGCTCCTAAAAAAAGAATCAAAAGAGGTGGCCAAAAGAGAGGTCAATTTCGGGAGGAGAGGTGTCCTGATACCCTCCTTTTGAAAGAGTTCAAGTCGTAGGCAGGGAGGAAATACAGATGATGGAAGATTGTTCCAGAGTTTACCAGCGTGAGGGATGAAAGAGTGAAGATGCTGGTTAACTCTTGCATAAGAGGTTTGGACAGTATAGGGATGAGCATGAGTAGAAAGTCGAGTGCAGCGGGGCCGCGGGAGGGGGGGAGGCATGCAGTTAGCAAGTTCAGAAGAGCAGTCAGCGTGACGTGCATCACCATGGTCTTGGTGTGGTTGATAGGGCACTGTTGTCCACCGTCCATGCCTGAAGGTTGTCGAGCGACGCTTGAAGAGGTGCATAGTCTGGATCCCTGTTGTTGACGGGGACGCCCAAGGTGCTGTCGTCAACTTATTTCCAGCGATGCGGTGTGTCCATGAGAGAGTCGTTAATGAGCACCAAGAAGCAAAGCGGACCCATTTTAGTGCCTTGCGGGACGCCACACGTCAGCTCAAGAGGAGGGGAGACCGAGCCCTGGGAGCTAACTATTTGCTGGCGTGCGCTGAGGAAATCAGTCAGCCACGATACTAAATTAGGGTGAGGCCCCAGCTCAATGGCCTTAGTAATGACAAGAGTGTGGTCTACAAGGTCAAAAGCTTTCCTGAAGTCGACAAAAGCAAGGGCAAGGGAGGTGTCACGTTTGTCCAGGTGGCTGTGTATGAAATCTAGAAAGCTGACCAGGCAATGAGTGGAGGAGTGCTTCATGTTGCCAAATTGTTGGATGTCTATGAGGCTACTAATATCATCATGAGCCCAGCTAAAAATAAAATCTTCACAAATGAGGCTGGGAACGGGTGTGATGGCGATTGGCCTTAGGTCATTAATTAAGGGACTGTGGGCTGGAAATTTTGGGGATGGGAGTGACAAAGGAAGTTTTCCAGTCGCTTGGGCAAGTGTTTTGTTCAAGTGAAGCATTTATTATGGAGCAAATGGGGGTGGCAAGTTCAGGGGAAAATTCCTTATAGATTTTGATTGGGAGGTCAGTGGGCGTGGTAGCTCTGTGCGTCCTTAATTTCTTTAATTTATTGAAAACGTGTGTGTGTGTGTGTGTGTGTGTGTGTGTGTGTGTGTGTGTGTGTGTGTGTGTGTTTATATATATATATATATATATATATATATATATATATATATATATATATATATATATATATATATATATATATATATATATATATATATATAGAGATAGATAGATAGATATAGATAGATAGATAGATAGATAGATAGATAGATAGATAGATAGATAGATATAGATAGATAGATAGATAGATAGATAGATAGATATAGATATAGATATATATATAGATATGTATATAATAAATAAATAAAAAAATAATAAAACGGGCAGACAGCGGCGGCAGGGCTGCACCTGAAGCAGCCGTGGCCGTGACCGTAACGGCGCACATTTATGTGCACAGTGCAGACACCCAAGTCGCAATTTGCTTAAGACACTCGTATAATGAAGGATTAATATTGATGCTGCTACGTGAGGCGCAGCTGCGCATGTACATGTTAGGTCACTGCTTAGGGCCTGCTACACGGTGCAGCTTTTGACGCGGGCTGGGTAGGTGCGAGGGTGAAGTAGCCCAGGGTCCAAAGAAAGAAAATATATTCTCTGAACCTTGAAGTCGCCCGTGCTTGCCCTTGAGGCCTTGCATGTTCAAACGCGTGCTCCTTCACCTGCAGACTTTTGCCGCTCGTGGGTGGGAAGCGTCAGGCTCACTAAGTTATTTAGTGGGGTAAGCTAGGGACCTCAAGGGAGTAAGTATTTCCAAGAAAATTAAAAGAGAACGTCATGAAAAAAAGTTTGGGAACCAACCGACATTTTCACACTGAGGTGTATCCTGTACCCATATAACCAGAAAAGTGTAGATTCAAAAGTCGTGTATTTTATTGTATTGTAGCAAGTCAGTATGGCTGCCGCGCCATGCCATAGTGCTGCACCGTGCACACTGGTGACTGGAGGCTGTAATTGTGAACGCCTGCTGCTGTAAGGTAGGAGTCGTTTTGTGGCAACCTTTTAGTACATAGATCTTAAGATACGGGACTGCCGGGGACTGTGTGCACCGGGGCCCGCAGGATGGAGGCGAGGGCTGCATGGGGGCTGTGGGTTGTGGCGGTGTGTGTGTGTGCCGTGTGCCTGGTTATGGCGGTGGCAAAATGTGTACATAACACACCAGAACATAACAGTAGAGGCTCAGGACAAACATGACTCGCGACACCACACTAGTACTACGACACACTGTAGGGGAATGAACCTTAAAAGTTTACTAGTGTGAGGCTGTGACGCTGCCTGTCTGGCCGCGTGTGCCGTGTGCACGTATTAGTGTTTATCATCATATCAAGTTTTCAAGCACGACATTTGAGTTTACACTCTTTTCTGGTTATACAGGTACAGGATGCGGCTCAGTGTGAAAATGTCGGGTGGCTCACAAACTTTTTTCATGACGTCCCCTTTTAATTTTCTTGAATTCTATTTTTTGGAAACTTTGTCCTTGGGCGAACTTTTAGAGGTCAAGGTCAAAGGTCAAGGTCAAGTCCATGCAAGGTGCGTCTTTCCATGAGCTAAAATATGAACCAAGTCTGAAGTCTCTACGATGACGAGATCCGAAGTTATGGCCAAAAGGATGTTTTGTGCGACCTTGACCTTGACCTTTGACCTTTGACATAATATATAACCTCTTCCCAGCCTCGTTGGCGGAGGAAATAACAGTAATAATTATTATTATTATAATGATAATAATACAAAAGCATGCGACGAAGATGTTTCTATCACGAGCTTGTTTTGTTCTCGTCACGCGCTTGGGCGCCGCCCCGCTCACCTCCTTCGATACCGTTCAGCGAGATTCATGCTACAACAAACATATACATTCAAATTTTTTTTTTTTTTTTGTATTTCGTTGGGGATATACCCTAAGGGTGCATGCCGAGCAACCACCCAGACGGCGGGTAGAGAGATGCCCAAATCTTTCAAGTGGAGGAGGCCCAACAACGGGGCTGGGGGTGTCGGAAAGAGCCCACCTTTTCACTCCCAATGGCACCAGGTAGGACTCGAACCTATAAACTCCAGCACCCCGCCGGAGCGCAAGGCGGGGAGACTACCACTGGACCACGGGAGCCCTGCTAGACTATTGTTATTATTATTATATTATCCCCATACATCGCTTACCATTCCAGTCAGACAAATTCAGAGACAACATCTGAAAAGTAGAAAAAAACTGGCTGACTAATATTATTATTATTATCATCATTCTTATTATTATAATTCTCCTTCAGTTCTTCTTCTTCTTCTTCTACTTATCATTATTGTTATTATTATTAAATATCTGCATGATACAGTACTCCAGTCACTTAACGACGATTTCGGTGTTCTACTAAAATGATAAGATGATAATAATAATAATAATAATAATAATAATAATAATAATAATAATAATAATAATAATAATAATAATAATAATAATAATAATAATTAGCATGCGACGATGTTTCCATCACGAGCTTGTTTTGTTTCCGCCCCTCTCACCTACCTACGATACCGTTCAGCGAGATTCATGCTACAACAAACATATACATTCAAGTTTTTTAGCATCACATGATAAAGTACAGTTCTTTAGCTTCAACTTTATGCAAAAATAAGTTCTTCATAGTAAATAACATCTCTGCTACAAGCAAAGCAACTCATCTGCTACAGTCATATGAAACACAAGGCGCCGTCACTCACGGTATCACGCGTGGCTGGAGCTGGGTAATTAAAACTCCATCATTATCCACAGCGGCATTATACATGCCGGCATGGCTGGAGATCTAGGGGGCGGGGGCACGGGTGTCTTGTCTCCTTGTGGGGTTTCCCCCACACACTTCTACAAATGAGAATGGCAACAAATGGGGCTCCCAAATAGATCATTTGGGGGGGCGGCGGGCCCCTTTGTTGGGGGCCTGGTGGGGCGTCTTCTTACATGACCCCAACACCCCTTCCCTTAGCTACGTCACTGAATTTATCCATTAGACTTGAGCCTGTATCATGGCACCCCCCTCAAGCTGTCACCCGGGACGGACCGCCCCCCCCTTACTACGCCACTGGTGACCAGCCATGGTCCACACGACAGCATGGCTTTAGAAATGGACGGGCACAGTTTGAGACACGGTGACAGATACACAAAGAGTGACAGGAAGAAACGTCCGGTGATAAGTTTATAAGCACGATAACCTTTATCGCTACTAGGATATACCTTCTGACGATAAGAACCACCGCCAAATTGACACCAACACCACCGACAACATCAACACCACCAACACCAGAGGGAGGGAGGGAGGGAGAGGGGGTAGAAGAGGGAAGGAGAGGAGGGAGAGAAGGACGAAGGGAAGAAGAGAGAGAGAGAGAGAGAGAGAGAGAGAGAGAGAGAGAGAGAGAGAGAGAGATACACTACCCAGCACACTGCCTTCCCTACTTCTTGACTGAAGTTTGTCGCGTCAAGACACACACGCACACACGCTCATCCCCCGCCCGCCAACACACACGCCCTAGACCATGAAGAAGGCACTGTTCCTACGCCTCCTGCCCTGGGGGAACGTCCTCTCCTTTCTGTTATTGCTGATGATGGTTCTGAGCCGGCCGAAGGACGTGGACGCCTCTTCAACCCCGAGCTGCACCAACGCTGACATTGTGCTGGGAGAAGGGGACGTTCGTGTCACTGCCAATGAAACACGCTTATGGCTAGACGAAAGGGGAATGTCGAAGGTCGTGTATATGTGGCCTGAGGAAGGCTTTAGGGGCATAGGTATACAGGTTGTCACTGGCAGTGATTCAGGGCATGAGAGGGTGGCCGCATGGTTCTCCAAGGACAGCCTGTTCACCGCCGTCAACACTGATAGATGGTGGGCGTTGTATATGACTTCGTACCGCGGCAATTGGTTTATCGAGTTCACGTTAGTTACTAGTGAGATTAGGAAGGTGTGTCTTTCTCATGTCACCGTTGACAGCCAACAGCTTCTGGAAGTGGTGGGTTACGGTCCCTCGAGATGGAGGGCCATGAAACCACAACAAGGCTGTCCCTATCAAATGTATAACAGATCAGTGACCTGGCCAGGAGGCCGTCCCAAGTGTATGACGCAACCACCCATTCAAGCATCTACTGCACCCCCACCTATTCCCAGAGTTACAACACCACCCATTCCTGGAGCTACAACACCACCCATTCCTGGAGCTACAACACCACCCATTCCTGGAGCTACAACACCACCCATTCCCGGAGCTACAACACCACCCATTCCCGGAGAAGCTACACCCCCCCTTCATTTGGTTTTGGCAGTGATGGTTGCAGTGGTGGTGGCCACAGTGTATGTAGTGGTGGCTATAGGGGTGGTGGTGGTGGTGTATCGCACAATACAGCGTTTCCGACGGACCTAAGTAAGTATTAGGTGACGTGTGTGTGTGTGTGTGTGTGTGTGTGTGTGTGTGTGTGTGTGTGTGTAATAATAAAAATAATAATAATAATAATAATAATAATAATAATAATAATAATAATAATAATAATAATAATAATAAAAATAGTAATAATAATAATAGTAAATGGTTTACTCATTTGTAGGCAGCCATAATGCTGCAAATGCACAAAAATACCATACAGTGAGTTTCATGTGGTGAGTAATGGGGGAAGTGGGGAAGGGTGATGTGTGTGTGTGTGTGTAATTCACCTCTTGGTCTGCTGCGAGTCTCTCTCGAGACAACCAGCCGTTCCCCTACGGAAGAGCACAGAGCTCATAGTACCGATCTTTGGGTAGGACTGAGACCGCTCACACACAACACACCGCGACAACGAGGTCACAACTCCTTGCCTGACGTGTGTGTGTGTCTCTGTGTGTGTGTGTGTGTGTGTGTGTGTGTGTGTGTGTGTGTGTGTGTGTGTGTGTGTGTGTTGGGGTGGTCATGTGATGATGGAGGTGTTAATGACCTCACAAGCGTCGGTATCGCACTAAGCCGATATCTGTCCGTGCGAGTTTGACCGGGACGAGAATATTGTGGTGTCTTGTGGGTCTAGTGGGGGAGGGAGGGCGGGTGGAGTAGATCTCTATGACGGGGTTGTGGAGGAGGACCAGCCGAATTTGGTTAGGTTTGTCTGGTATCGGTCCTGTAGGGTAGGCACATTCAGCTGGGTGAGTGCATGCTCGTAGTTAGTGTAAGAACTGCCCAGAATCTGTCTGCATGCACACCTTTGCACTCTCTCTAATTGGCGTTGCTGGGTCTTGTTGATGGAAGAAACCCAAGCAGGAGGGGCATAGCGAGTCTGGGATGAGCGTCCTTGGGGTTCCAATGCCTTCATGCGCCTCAACATGAATTGTTTTAAGGAAGTCGCCCTGATGATGGTGGTGACGTGCTTGCCCCAGCTTAGCTTCGTGTCCAAAGTAACTTCAAGTAGTTTGGTGGATTCAGCGACCTGCAGCTGCTGAGGGCCAACCTTCAGAGCTGGCAATGGGATGGCGGTGGTGGAGGTGTGATAATGCATCAGCACCGTCTTTTTTAATTTTGATGGTGACGTTGTTGGCTTGCGTCCAGCTCTGCAGGTTGTCCAGAAAGTCTTGTAGGGGCGCGTAGTCAGTAGCTGTGTTGTTGATGGAAATGCCCACTGTAGAATCATCTACATTCTTCCAGCGATGAGGGGCATCTATCAGTGCATCGTTAATAAGAATGAGAAAATAAAGGGGCCCAATGCGCGTCCCTTGTGGCACCTCAGCAGAGAGGGGCTGGAGGGTGGAAGTGCTGCCCTGATGACGCACAGCTTGGTGCCGGTGCGTCAGGAAGTCCGCCAGCCAGGATGTCAGGTGGGAGGGCAGGCCGATGTTTATGGCCTTGGTGATGACAGTGGTGTGGTCAACCAGGTCGAAGGCGTTCCGGAAGTCAAAAAAGGCGCGGGCAGAGGAAGTTTTTCTGGTTTCCAGGTTTTTTAGAATGAAATCAAGGAAACTAATGAGGCAATGTGTTGTGGAGGAGGCTCTAACGTTGCCGACCTGCCTCGGAGCAATTTTTAATGAATAGTATCATATGCCTTCACAAAGCAGGCTCAGGATTGGAGTGATGGCAATGGGTCTTGGCTCATTAAGTGAGGTGGGGTTGGTGACTTGGGGATGGGAGTGACGAATGAGGTTTTCCAATTTGAGGGCATTTGCTCTGAGTGGGAGGCATTTGTGATTGAGGCAAGGGGGGTAGCAAGTTCATAGGAAAACTCCTGATAAAGCTTTATGGGTAAATCTAGAGGTGTGGTAGACCTTTTGAGCTTGGAGAGATCTGAGCTTTTCGGCAACTTGAAACTCTTCCACGGCGGGAGGATTAGACGGGGAGGGTAGGAAGGCGGGGAGGGAGGCAAGGTCTAGGGGAGGAAGGCTTTGACAGATGGAGGAAAAATGAGATTTAATCAGTTCAGCTATCTCAAGGGGGGAGGAGGAGGGGAGAAAATGGAAAGCCGACGACGGGTTGCCCAGGCCACACAAATGGCGTATCTTGGAGAACATCTTGCTGGTGTTGTTGCCCTCCAGGTGTTGTAGTTCTTGGGGGTAGTACTCCTTCTTCGCCACTGCGATTTCCCTGATGACTGTGTTGCAAGGGGCCCTGTATCTTTCTCGGTCCGCGTGGAAGGCGCGGTTCCTTTGTTGCATTAAGGCCTTAATCCTGGAGGGCATCCAAGGCAGGTCGGCTGGGTGTGTGTGTTGTGTCTTGGTGGGGAAGAAGTGGTGATACGCCTGAGTGATGGTGGCGAGGTAGTTGTTGCATGCGTGCGCGCGAGCGACTGGTGTACATAATTATGAAATCTGATAAGTAGATAGTTAGGTAGGGTGCATAATAACAATAACAATATTAATGATAATAATAATAACACTACTACTACTACTACTACTACTACTACTACTACTACTACTACTACTACTACTACTACTACTACTTTTACTACTACTACTACTACTACTACTACTACTGCTAATATCAACAATAATAATAACAATAACAATAATAACAACAGCACCACTACTCCTTCTCCTCCAGGCGGTGGCTGAGTGGATAGCGTGACGGCGCCGCGTCCAGGACGACACGGGTTCACGCCCCACCCGGCGCCACAAGCTGGGATTTTTCAGTCACCGTCGAGTGGCCTAAGACAACCCATATAATGTCCAGAAGACCACCTATTAACCTGGACTCTAGATTCTAGGATCAACGATGGGCTCCGGGGGACAGCATGAGCTTTTCACTCCCTGCCTTTCCCTTCCCTTCCCTTCTTCCCCTTCCCAAGACTTCCTCCTCCCTCCTTCCTCCTTCCCTCCCTCCCCAATGTTCCCTTCCTCCTCTTCTCTCATTTCCTCTCCTCCTCCTTCTCCTCCTCTTCGTCCTACTCCTTTTCCTCCATCTCTTCTTTTCCATCTTTTCTCAGATCTTTACACAGACAACCTGATATCTTGGCAGTCACTGAATCCTGGTTTACAGACAATAATAAACACCTACACGAATTTACAGGATACCACTCATACCATTTAACCAGAAATACGCGCAAACAGGGAGGGGTATCAATATTTGTGTCCAATCTAATACATTCTCAGGAAATCAAAGACTTGACAATAGTAAATGAAGATATAGAAATAAACACAATTAGGATAAAAACAAACTCATTAGGTTTCCTTATATGCACAATTTACAGACCCAACAGTAAACACATTGCAGTTGAAGAGTTCTCACACATATTGCACGAACTTTTACGAGAGAAAGCAAAACATAATTAAATAGTGCTGATTAGAGATTTTAGCATTAATTTACCTGAACATACTTCTCACATCCCAACAAATAACTTTCTTACAAATATACAACTATTAAACTTCACTCCACTCATTGCTAGACCTCCCAGATTTCCTGACAGCTCATCCCTGGGTGTACCCTCACTTTTGGATCACATATACATAAACTTTAACATTAAAGTAAAAACAGGTATTTTGCACTTTCCCATCTCAGATCATCTCCCAATATTCTTAAATATATCAACTCCCAAAGCAAATCAGAAACTCTATAAGAAAAAAATCCTAGACATATCTAATAATCATAAAGAAGTGTTTTCAATTAAACTAAACTCTATATGCTGGCAAGACTATCTATCTTTACAAGACGTTAACTTAAATTGTGCTTGATTCGTCAAAAAAATTCAAGGCCTATTTGAGGAATGCTTTCCCATAAAAACAAAACAAATATCAGGAAAATGATTTAATAGTCCCTGAATCACACAAGCTATCTTAAAATTCATTAAAACTAAAAACAATTTGTACAAGGACTACAAAATTGGGGCCATATCTGAAGAGTATTATAAGAAGTATCGAGATACACTAAACACAACGATAAGAATTGCCAAGAAATCATATTATATGAATACATTTACAAACTTTAAAAACAATACAAAAGTAATATGGAAAGCTATTAATGATTTAAAAAACAATCACAATAGAACTTATCTAAATTACATTTCCTATAACAGCAAAATATTAACAAGTCCAGATGAAATAACTGAAGCATTTAATGAATACTATGTGAACATTGCACCTCACCTAGACAGTAACATTCCACCATCTAATATTGACCCTATTAGCTTTCTCCCCAACAATTATCCAACATCTATGGCAGTTCCTCATATTGACCCCCAAGAGGTAATCGTTATAATTAACAACTTAAAAAACACAAAAGCCAGTATAAATTAAATTTCTGTATCTCCTATAAAAAAGAACAAATATCAACTAGCCATTCCTTTATCAATTCTATTTATCCAATCTATATTCTATGGTAAACTCCCACAATGTCTAAAACATGCTAATGTAATTCCAATTTATAAAAAGGGCCATAAAGATCTCTTAACTAAATACAGACCAATTTCTCTTTTAAATGTATTTTCAAAAATATTCGAAAAAATAATGAAAGCTAATCTAGTAAATTTCCTAGAGAATAAGTCAGTTATAACTCCATATCAATACGGTTTCAGACAAGGGTTAAGTACATTTAATGCTTTAAGTAATTTCAGTGAAAAAATCTACTCTACACTAGATTCAAAAAATTCTCTATTAAGTATCTATATAGATTTTCAAAAAGCATTTGTCACTGTTCCACAAGACATTTTACTGAAAAAATTATATCATTACGGCATTAGAGGGATCATACATGACTGGTTCAGAGACTACTTGATAAACAGAACTCAATCCACTAAATTGCTCGACCACTCCTCCACACCACGGCTTATTAAACATGGAGTACCACAGGGAAGTGTTCTAGGTCCAATTCTATTTTCAATTTACATTAATGACCTACCACATATATTCAAAAATTGTAAAACTATATTGTTTGCCGATGACTCAACTCTATATATAACTGGTACAGACCCAACTGCCATGGTACATAAAGCCAATACGGAAATGGATATCTTCTATAAATGGTGTGTGAGCAATAGATTAACATTAAATCAAAATAAAACTTGTTATATGCTATTCACCAACAAACATACACAATCTCTACCTCCATTATTTTACAATTACAGTATAATAAAAAGAATAACCCAGCATACACTATTAGGGATCACTTTTGATGACTCACTAACATTCAAACCTCATATAACAAATATGTGCCTTAAACTATCTAGAATAGTTTCCCTTCTCTATAAAATTAAAGATCACATGCCTCGTTATGTTTTGAAAATCTTATATGATGCTCATGTCTTACCCATTCTAAGTTACTGCATACCCATTTGGTGTAATACTTACCCAACCCATCTGTTACCCCTTTTCCGATTACAAAAGAAAATAATAAGAGTTATCACAAACAGCGAATATTACGCACACTCTCTATCACTCTTTAAGGAAACAAATACTTTAACACTTTTCAATTTAAATAAACTCGATATGGATATTTATATGTATAAAACAAAAACTGAACATACCATGTTACTGCAACCCCACCATAGCTATCACACTCGTACCAGCCACTATCTAAATGTACCTCCACACGCCCTGTCCCTATATCAACACTCCCTGTCATGCAATGGCCCCAAACTATGGAACTCAATACCTCAACACATAAAACTCCTTCCAAACCTAAATTCCTTTAAAAATCATCTAAAAAAATAAATACTATCCGTACAATAGAAGCTGCATATATATCTTATTCAATGTCATTATGTGTTATGTATGTATATAATGCATTATGTTACTATTAATTACTATTACCATTATTATTATTATTATTATTATTATTATTATTATTATTATTATTATTATTATTATTATTATTATTATTATTTTTATCATCATCATCATCATCACTAGTTTTACTATTATTATCACTATTACTATTATTTTCAACTGTTGTGTACCATTATTATTATAACTATTATTTTATTATTATTATTATTATTATTATTATTATTATTATTATTATTATTATTATTATTATTATTATTATTATTATTATTATTATTACTACCATTATTATTATTGTTGTCATTCTATTATTATTATTACAACTGATGTGTATCATCATCATTATAATAATGATAGTTATTATCATTATTATTATTATTATTATTATTATTATTATTATTATTATTATTATTATTATATTGTTACTGTTTTTTTTTTTTATATATAAATGGTATTATTATCATGATGTTATTAGAACATAAGAACATAAGAACGTAAGGAGTCTGCAAGAGGCAGGTTGGCCTATACAAGGCAGCTCCTGTACACTCAACCCCACCTTACCTCACCATCCATGGCCTTATCTTACCTCTTCTTGAATGTATCAATGGTATTGGCACCCACAACATGGCTCCCAAGCCTGTTCCATTCGTCCACCACTCTATTAGTGAACCAATTCTTGCTTATGTCTTTGTTGAATCTGAATCTGTCTAACTTAAAACCATTGCTACGCGTCCTACCTGGCTCTTTTACTTTCAAAATCTTATTGACATCCCCTTTATTAAAGCCCTTCATCCATTTATAGACTTCGATCAAGTCTCCTCGCAACCTTCGCCTTTCTAGAGAGTGTAGATCTAAATGCTTCAGCCTGTCTTCATAAGGCAAGTTTCTCACCCTCTGAATCATCTTTGTCATCCTCCTCTGTACAGATTCAAACATCTTGATATCCATTCTATAGTAGGGGGACCAGAATTGAACTGCATAATCGAGATGAGGTCTAACTAGTGCTAAGTAAAATTTGAGGATGACTTCAGCGCTCCTATTGCTTACGCTCCTAGAGATGAAGCCAAGTACTCTGTTTGCCCGATTTTTAGCCTGAATGCATTGAGCCCTAGGACGGAGGGCAGCGCTCACTAGCACTCCTAAGTCTCTCTCACGCCTAGACCTGCTTAGAAGAGTGTCATTTAAGGAGTATTTGTGTGAAGGATTATTCCTACCTACACTCAAAATGCTACACTTCCCGACATTGAATTCCATCTGCTACTTCCCCGCCCAATCATATAGTGTGTCAAGCTCATCCTGGAGAACGCTAGCGTCCCTGTCTGATTGGATTACTCTATCGATCTTGGTATCATCTGCGAACTTGCTGACATCACTACTAATTCCTGTGTCCAAGTCATTGATGTAAATAATAAAAAGCAGAGGACCCAGCACCGGCCCTTGTGGGACTCCACTCGTAACACTGCCCCATTCAGATTTTCTACCATTGATTTGCACTCTCTGCTTCCTACCACTAAGCCACGCCCTGATCCAGTTCAAAAGTTTCCCATCTACACCGTGAGCCTGTAATTTTAGTAATAGCCGGTGATGAGGGACTTTGTCGAACGCTTTACTGAAATCTAGATATAATATGTCATAGTTTTCATCTCTGTCAACCGCCCCGATCGCTTTAGTGTAGAAGGACGACAGGTTAGTAAGGCAAGACCAGAGGAATATAAACAGAGGTGATAAATTATCATTATTACTTTTATTATTATTATCATTATTATCAGTATTATTATCATCATTATCATTATTATTTCATTATTATTATCATCATTGTCTTTTTGCTAGTAATACTAGTATTGTTAGATTATTATTTTGAATACTTCGTCTAATGTTACTTGGGCCAGAAATTTAGTAGACTATACATGTCCAGAAAAAAAATAAAACTTAAAAATACATACCAATTGTTGCCCCAAAAGCTCTTGCTTCCTATGGGCTACTTGCACAACTAATCTATGTTATATCAAACAATGTATATACAAATTGCAAGTATAATAAAATGTTTCAAATGTTTATTCAAATGTTTATTCAAATGTTTCCTCCTCCTTCGCCTCCCCTCCTCTTACTCCGAACACATCTTTCTCGCTGATGGTGGACGCGGGCCTGGCTGGGCTGTGACTGGCGGGCGGGCGGCGACCCAACTGAAGGGAGTCGATCACAGCAAGCGAGGCGACTGATTGGGGAGCGAGGCTGCTGATTTGCTGTTGGCGGGAAAGGGGGAGGGGGAGGGGGATGAATTGAGAGAGTGAATTGAGAGAGAGAGAGAGAGAGAGAGAGAGAGAGAGAGAGAGAGAGAGAGAGAGAGAGAGAGAGAGAGAGAGAGAGAGAGAGAGAGAGAGAGAGAGAGAGAGAGAGAGAGAGAGAGAACATAAGAACATAAGAACGTATTGAAACTATTATCACGGCCGGTAATGGTAGAGTCTTGAGAGAGACTAGCCTTCGCCAGGAGGGAAAACGGTGCTGATAACGCCGAGCTGTTTGTCTCTTGCTGAGTAAGTTATGACGCAGAACACTGCCAGCGCGACCCACTGTCTTGCTTCAGAGACAGACAGACAGACAGACAGGCAGACAGACAGACAGACCGTCATCGATAGATAGACAGACGGACAGTTAGATAGATAGATAGACATAATATCTACACGACCTCCAAATCTGATATAAGGAGAAATGAACGTTATATAATATATACACAAAAATATTACGAAAACGGGTTAATGCCACTATAAAAACATCAGGAAAACAGACGACCACTGCTGTAAAATAAGGAAAACAAACTGACTCCGACACACGAGAAAGGAAGAAATAGATTAATCCCATCACAAGAAAACCAGGAAAGTGATTTATCAACTCCGCAACGAACAGAACAACAGGAAAACAGCCTAAATATCGCCGCTGTGAAGGAACAGAACAATAGGTAACCACGCGGCGAAGGAACAGGAAAAAGACCAACCCCGCTTACAGGCAAAATAAAGACGGAAAAACAGAAAAAAAAACACAAAAGAACAGGAAAAGACTAACCCCTCCCTCTAGAGTTTATCAGGGAAAGAGACGGGCGGGCGAAGATACTGAACGACGCAGGTGAACATGAATTAGGCAGGAAACAATAAGAAGTCAGCCACATATATTACATAAAGAAACGCGCAGAGTTTGAGGCACGGTGACAGACGAAAAAAAAAGGAGTTGATCTACAGTTTATATAAGGAAAGGGACGGGCGGGCGAAGATACTGAACGACACATGTGAAAATGAAGGCACGAATCAATAAGTAGTCGGTTAGTCCATAAAGAAACGGGCACAGTTTGAGACACGGTGACAGATACACAAAGAGTGACAGGAAGAAACGTCCGGTGATAGGTTTGTAAGCACGATAACCTTTATCGCTACTAGGATATACCTTCTGACGATAAGAACCACCACCAAATTGACACCAACACCACCGACAACATCAACTCCACCAACACCAGAGGGAGGGAGGGAGGGAGAGGGGGTAGAAGAGAGGGAAGGAGGGAGAGAAGAGAGAGAGAGAGAGAGAGAGAGAGAGAGAGAGAGAGAGAGAGAGAGAGAGAGAGAGAGAGAGAGAGAGAGAGAGAGAGAGAGAGAGAGTTCAGAAGCGGATATAAGACAGAAATGGAGAGGAGAAAGGATAGGAGGGGAAAGAGGAGGAGAAAGAGTAGGAGGAGCAAGAGGAAGAGGAGGAGTAAGAGGAGGAGGAGGAGGGGGTATTAGAACGGGTTGGCTGGAGCTATTTTCTGCTGCACAGTTAGCCCGCCGCGCATCTCACTCTACCCTGATTGGCCAGCTGGTTCAACTGCTCCTCCCACCTCAATGACGTTGCTCTCGCCTCGCCTCGCCTCTTCTCTCTCTCCTCTCTTCTCTCTTCTCCTCTCCGGTCTCTCTCTCTCTCTCTCTCCTCCATACTGCGAGTAGTTATATGTAGGGAATGACCTTGCATATATCGTATTTATTCCTAGTTAGGTTCTGATTAAGTCCTTTGCAATCCAATGTTGTCGCTCCACAATACTACTCGTGGGCACTTGTGATTCATTCATCTGCTTTCTCTGTCTTTAAAACTGTTAACTATTAGATTTAAATCTCCAGCCGTATTTGTATCAACTGAGCAACTCTCAAATTCATCTCATTCATCTTAGTGAGATGAGGGAGGGAGGGAGGAAGGTGAGGTGAATTCAATGTAGATGCATTTTTATTTTCGGTGTAGAAGTAGTAGTAGTAGTAGGCCTCCTACGGTCGGAGTCGACCATGGATACTGCGCCCTAGGAGTTCGTGGTGCTGCGGCTAGAACAGTGTCGTCTTTGGCTGGTGAGTCCCATGCGGGAGTGGCAGTGTCTACCGCACACGGAGCAGATGTGGCTGGTTGCAACAAGGTCACTGTGTTTGTTTTCCTTTCGTTTGGCTCTTTTTTCGACGGTCAGGATCGTGATCTTGTCCTCGCCTTCCTTCAGCGCTTGTAGAGCAGGCTGCGCCAGCTGCTGCGGTCAGCTGCAATGTCCTCCCATTTCTCTATGTCGATGCCCAGAGCCTTCATGTCACGCTTGCAGACATCTTTGTCTCGAGGCGGCCTCGAGGCCTTTTGTCAGAGCCAAGTTCACCGTAGAGGATGTCCTTGGGGATTCGACCATCCTCCATACGGCGCACGTGGCCGATCCAGCACAGTCTGCGTTGGCTGAGCATCGTGTACATGGTGGGAGGCCGGCGCGCTCAAGGACCTCAGTGTTGGGCACCTTGTCGCTCCAGCTGATGCCAAGGATGCGGCGGAGGCATCGCATGTGAAAACTGTTCAGCTCCCGCTCCTGCTTGGCGTAGGTTGTCCATTTTGGTGTACGAATAACTATACTAAAACATAATATGACTGACAGAAATTAGTCAACATTTATTTATACTTGAAAGTTATCCTGAAAGTCAAGGTCAAGACCAAGATTGCCCAATGCCCATCAAACGTAGCATCCTCGTGTGATTAGTGCATGTCATATTCGCACAGCAGCTGTGCGAAAGTCACCGCCCGAAGGTCTGGGTCCCGAGCAAAATCGTTCCCGTGAAATACCGGCTGAAGAAATGGTATTGTTACGAGTGAACAAAAATATAAACGAAAATAATTGTAAGGACACGAATAAATTAAAGCTAAACTCTAACTGTGTTGCCTATAAAGATAAAGATGAAAAAAAAAATATAGTATGTAGTTATGAAAAACCTTAACCTTAATAAATTTTGAAATCCCAAGAAAATTGATTGACTGATTGATAGTACAAATTAGTTGACAGCCAGTGTGCCTTGTGTGCACTCCTGTCTTCCTCTCCCTCTGATCTACATGTGCCTCAGTGAACTAAGCCAGTTGGAGCGTTGTGAAGCTTCTGTCTTCACCACCACCGCTGCACTGCCTCCCCCTCACCACCACCGCTGCACTGTCCATCCTCACCACCACCGCTGCATCGCCCCCTCACCACCACCGCTGCACCGCCCCCCCCACACCACCACCGCTTCATCGCCACCCCTAACCACCACCGCTGCTTCGCCCCCCCTCACCACCACCGCTGCACCGCCCCACCTCACCACCACCGCTGCACTGCCCCCCCTCGCCACCACCGCTGCACCGCCCCCCCCCTCACCACCACCGCTGCACGGCCCCCCCCCTCTCCACCACTACTGCACTGCCCCCCCTCACCACCACCACCTCCGCCCTCTCCTTCTCCCTCTGCCTCTCCCTCTCCCTCACTCTGCCAGTTCTTTCTCTGGACACAGTAACATTGAGGTCCTGGGCAAGAAATGTATCAGTGTCCTCTATCGTGAGGGACCATTTTAAGGCAGACTCTTGAGGAATGCTAGAGTTACGAATAAACCATTAGATGATCGAAAACAATTATTATATCAATGTGAATAAACCTAAAGATCAACCCTAACTGTGTTACACAGACATACAATTAAACTAAAGAAAATATAGTTATGAAAAACCTAAACTTACATAAACAAATTTGTATACACAAAGAAATTTGAACCACAACATACTGAACCTGGGTAGGCGGTGGCCGAACTGGTAGCGTACTGGACCCACATTCGCCGCGTGATGGACGACGCGGGCTCGAATCCTCACGCTACCACTCGGATTTTTCAGTCACCGCCGAGTGGCTTAAAACTACCCACATGCTGTCCTGAAGACCACCCATCATCCCGGACTCTAGAGGAAGCTGTCCAAGCGAATCAAGAACGAGTTCCGGGGGGCAGCATGAGCCAATGCAAGATGGCGCCACTATAAACACTCGCCTGCGCCAGAACGGGCTGGGCCGACCATCAGGCCCCACCTGGAAGAAGCCTTGGGCCGACCATCAGGCCCCACCGGGAAGATGCCTACCGGCGCAATAGGCAACAACGTAAAAAAAAAAAAAAAAATAAATAAATAAATAAAAAAAAGAACCACTGAGATATTTCAGCTATACTAAATTTAAAACCCAATAATTTTAAACCCTAAGAAAATTAAACCCAAAAGGAATTTAAACCCCAAGGATTTAAACCTCAAGGAATTTAAACCCCAGTAAATTAAAGCCTAAGCTAGACGGTAATTAATTATTTCACCACAATGATGACAGACTAACATTCTCCAGCATTTCGGGTGGACGTGTGGACCCGAGATGCTGGAGAATGTTAGTCTGTCATCATTGTGGTGAACTGATTAATTACCGTCTAACTTAGGCTTTAATTGCGGTAAGGCTTTGGTGGAAGGTGTGTTGGCAGTGTGTCTATGGGTGGTTCCATGAGCCTGGTGACAGTCTGACGTAAGGCTTCTGTACCGTGAACTTGAAATAACCTCGTGAAAAGCCGACTCATCTCCTTCGTGGCCTTGGGAAGTATTAGTGGTGCGCCGAAAGCGTCTGAGAACACGGACCTGCCGCTGACCTCTAACATAACTGGAGTGGCTTTCTCTGTACTGGCCCGCCAGGAACCCTGAAGCCCGCAGCCGCCATCTTGAGACTCCCTCGGCCTGAGGCATTTACATATAAATTCCGGCACCAACGCTCACTGAGTGGCGGCAGGACGTTCTAAAACACCTCCTTACGAGTGTATTAATTTACAAAAATTTTCAATGACCTAGCGACTTGCTTTTTATTCGTCTATGTAAAAAATACACGCGGTACATATTGTCTCCAGATGTTCCACAAAACAGCACTTTTTGGCGTTATTTGACTTTTTTACAGTACAGGAAGAAACTCAAGGGAAAAGAAGACAACAAAAAGGCCGCCAGTCACAGCTCCTATAAAGAAGAGTTGAGAGTAGTGGCCAAAAGAGAGGTCAACTTCGGGAGGAGAGGCGTCAAGATACTTTTTTTTTTTTTTTTTTACAACAAAGGAGGCAGCTCAAGGGCAACAAAATAAGAAAACAATAATAAAAAAAAAAGACCGCTACTCGCTGCTCCTAAAGTAAAACAAAAGAGGTGGTCGAAAGGAAGATCAAATACAGGAGGAGAGGTGTCCTGATACCCTCCTCTTGAAAAAGTTCAAGTCGTAGGCAGGAGGAAATACAGATGAAGGAAGATTGTTCCAGAGTTTACCAGCGTGAGGGATGAAAGAGTGAAGATGCTGGTTAACTCTTGCATAAGGGGTTTGGACAGTATAGGGATGAGCATGAGTAGAATGTCAAGTGCAGCGGGGCCTGGAGGGGGAGGCATGCAGTTAGCAAGTTCAGAAGAGCAGTCAGCGTGGAAATATCGATAGAAGATAGAAAGAGAGGCAACATTGCGGCGGAATTTAAGAGGTAGAAGACTATCAGTATGAGGAGGAGAGCTGATGAGACGAAGAGCCTTAGCCTCCACTCTGTCCAGAAGAGCTGAGTGAGTGGAGCCCCCCCACACATGAGATGCATACTCCATACGAGGGCGGACAAGGCCCCTGTATATGGACAGCAACTGTGCAGTGGAAGAACTGGCGGAGACGGTACAGAACGCCCAGCCTCGAGGAAGCTGATTTAGTAAGAGATGAGATATGAAGTTTCCAGATGAGATTTTGAGTTAAGGTTAGACCGAGGATGTTTAGTGTTGAGGAAGGTGATAGCTGGGTGTTGTCAAAGAATAGGGGATAGTTGTTTGGAAGATTGTGTCGAGTGGATAGGTGGATAAACTGTGTTTTTGAGGCGTTGAAGGACACCAGGTTCTTCTTGCCCCAATCGGAAATAATAGTAAGGTCTGAGGCTAAGCGTTCTGCAGCCTCCAGCCTTGAGTCGTTAAGTTCCTGAAGGGTGGGTCTTCTATTAAAAGAAGTTGAATAATTCAGACTTGAAAGAGTTCAAGTCGTAGGCAGGAGGAAATACAGATGAAGGAAGATTGTTTCCAGAGTTTACCAGCGTGAGGGATGAAAGAGTGAAGATGCTGGTTAACTCTTGCATAAGGGGTTTGGACAGTATAGGGATGAGAGCTTGAAAATAAAATCGAATGCAGCGAAGCCGCGGGAGGGGGGGGGAGGCATGCAGTTAGCAAGTTCAGAAAAGCAGTAAACGTGAATATATCGATAGAAGATAGAAAGAGAGGCAACATGGCGGCGAAATTTAAGAGATAGAAGACTGTCAGCAAGAGGAGGGGAGTTGATGACACGAAGAGCCTGACTCCACTCTGTCCAGGACAGCTGTGCATATGAAGCCCGCCCACCCCTACACACACACACCCATGAGATGCATAATCCATACGCTGCTTCCTCTACATGGCATAATGATGTGTGTTGTGTTTCAAAGTACTATTTCATTGGCTTGGGAAGAACAAATGTTGCGCCTCACTAACTAAATCACGAAAAAACAGGTTTCCTTGACACAGTTCTCTTAGTCACTCACTGAAAAGATTATGAACTGTCTAAATCTTAGACTTGAAACAGAAAACGAATCAGTTGTGAAAAAAACAAACAAACAAAAAAAAAAACACTTTCACAGAAGTTCATAAAAGTTACCCTGAAAAAATGTAATGAGAAGAAGAGAACGGAACAGAGAGAGAGAGAGAGAGAGAGAGAGAGAGAGAGAGAGAGAGAGAGAGATATTTACATAGATTTACATAGAAAATCAGACCACACAGACCCCATGGTCCAGACTTGGTGGTCTGTCCTTAAACCTAAGTGATTTTACATTAATCAGAAGACTCCAAAACGTTGCATTTCTACTCTAGTTGATATTAAGTTGAAGGAAGTGACGGTCGAGCTTATTTTTGAAGGAGTCAATCGTGTTACACTGGACCACTGATGGTGGAAGCTTATTCCATTCTCGCACTACAACGTTGGTGAAGAAAAATTTGGTGCAGTCTGAATTTACTTGTTCACATCTGAGTTTACGCCATTGTTCCTCGTGCGCAAAGTGTCATCGATCATAAACAATGTTGATCTGTCTACATTCGTGAAACCATTAAGTATTTTAAAACATTCGATCAGTTTTCCTCGGAGGCGACGTTTCTCAAGAGAGAACATATTAAGGGTAGAAAGCGTTTCTTCGTAGGATTTGTTGCGCAAGGAAGGGATCATTTTCGTTGCCCGACGCTGAACACCTTCTAATTTAGCAATATCCTTTGCATGGTGGGGAGACCAAAACTGTACCGCATATTCCAAGTGGGGTCTGACTAAACTGTTGTAGAGCGGGAGTATTACATCTTTATTCTTGAATACAAAGTTTCTTTTAATGAAGCCCAACATTCTGTTCGCTTTATTTGCTGCATCGATGCATTGCTGTGAGAATTTGAGGTTTGACGCGATTTTGACCCCCAAGTCTTTGACGCATTGAACGCTTTTGAGTTTAACGCCGCGCATTTCATATTCGAACTTCTTATTCCTCGTTCCAACTTGAAGGACCTGGCACTTGTCTACGTTAAAGGGCATCTCCCATCTATCCGACCAAGCTGAAATTTTGTGCAAATCCTCTTGGAGGCTTTGCCTGTCTTCGTCAGTGAGAACCGAGTTACCAATCTTTGTGTCGTCTGCAAATTTACTAATGCGGTTATTGAGTCCAACATCCACGTCGTTGATGTAAATAATGAAGAGCACTGGGCCAAGGACCGAGCCCTGAGGGACGCCACTAGTGACAGGCGCCCACTCTGAGTTAAATCCGTCAATCACTACTCTTTGTTGTCTGTTGCTCAACCAATTCGCGATCCATTGGTTGACTTGACCGTCAATACCTATTTGCTTTAATTTGTAAAGTAATTTATGATGCGGGACTTTATCAAACGCTTTCTGGAAATAAAGATAGACTACGTCCACTGATTTGCTTACGTCATAAACATTGAAGAGGTCGTTATGAAAGGTTAATAGGTTTGATAGGCAGGATCTTTTGTTTCGGAAGCCATGTTGTGAGTCCCCAATCAATGAGTGGCTTTCAAGGTAACTCACAATTTTGTCTCTAATTATGCCCTCAAGTAGCTTACCTACAACCGAAGTTAGACTAATGGGCCTGTAATTACCTGGTACTTTTTTGTCTCCTTTCTTGAAAATCGGTGTCACGTTAGCCTTTTTCCAATCTGAAGGGACGATGCCTTGTCGCAAGGACATATTGAATACGGTTGTGAGGGAGAAGAGTATTTCGCTCTTTGTTTCTTTCAGCAGAGTTGGATATACTTTGTCAGGTCCAGGACTTTTATTTGTTTTAAGTGAATGGAGAGCTTTAAGGACTTCATCGGTTGTTATTTCAAAATTAGGCAATGCATGCTCGAGATTTACAATAGTACTGGTGTTGGTGGTAGCGAGAGGAAGACTGTTGGTATTAAACACCGAGGAAAAGTAATTGTTTAAGAGGTTTGCAATGTGTTGGCTGTCAGTCACTAGTGCACCGTCGCTGTTTGTTAAAGGTCCAATACCACTTTTGATCGCCTTTCTGTTGTTTATGTAACTGAAGAAAGATTTCGGATTATTTTTACAGTTGGCTGCAATATTTTCTTCGTATCTACGCTTTGCCTGACCTACTAGTCTTTTTACTCGTCGCCTGGCATCATTATAAAGTCTAATGTTTTCGGGCGTGCTTTGTTCTTTCTATCATTGACTGATTGTTTAATTTCGCTATTAAACCACGGTGGGCTTTTATTAGTGTTAATTCGCTTCTCGCACAAGGGGACGAATGTGTTCTGCTGAGTGAGTAAGTGATTTTTAAGGCTTATCCAGGCTTCCTCTACGTTGCCGTCATCTGATAGTTGTATTTCTGTTAGTTTTTGTCGGATTCCTACGAAGTTAGCTCTTTTGAAATTGGGCACCTTTACTTTATTTTCAGTCACTGATGATTGAGCTTTAATGTCGACGCGCACTAATTTATGATCGCAAGAACCGAGGTGTTCTCCTACCGTGACACTACTGACTAGGTTATCTTGGGTCGTTATAACAAGGTCAAGTATATTATTTTGTCGAGTTGGCTCAGAAACCATTTGGCTTAGATAATTTTCTTCTAGAAATTCGATCATTCTATGTGACTCGCCTTCTGTACCTGACAGTGTCGCCCAGTCGATATGGGGAGGTTAAAGTCTCCTAATATCAGTGAGTCGCTGTTATTAAGTGACTGCCTTAAGACGCTGTACATTTCAAGGTCGTCATCGAGTGATTGCCCGGGAGGTCTGTAGGTGACAGATATATTTAAATTGACTTTTGCAATGTTTATTCGCACGCACAAATGTTCAACGTTACTGTTTCCCGGTGTTTTGTCAGTGGGTTGCAAATAGCTTTTGACATAAAGGGCGACGCCACCGCCTCTACGGTTTACACGATCTTTGTTGAAGAGTCTGTAGCCATCTATGTTGTATTCGGAACTTAAATCAATATTTGTGGTGTCGATAAATGTTTCGGTTATAGCAATTATGTCAAAATTTTCTGTTAAAGCAAGACATCTCAGTTCATCAAATTTGTTTCTTAGGCTACGCGCATTGAAACTAAGGATTTTAAGTTATCTAGAGGCTTGGTAATAGAGGTGGTGGTACTTGCGGGATCACGGTTACGGGTTTGTTGCGATGCACGGCGTCTATTTACACGGGCGGGTGGAGGACGTGGCCGTGACTCGTTTTTGCTCGGATGACACGCACTGCTTCGTTGAGGAGCCTGAGTCTGGCTGCCCTGATGGGAGAAAGGTGCAATCCGTCCCTGTGGAAGAGCTCATTTGTCCATAGAAATTGTCCCATGCGTTTAGGAACTCCACGTCAAGCTCCCTACAAAGAGTCTGTAAGCGGTTGTTTAGGCTGAAGGCCTTACTGAAAAGTCGCTCTCCGCCCAAGTCCGTGGTAGAACTCCTGAAATCAAAATGTTAGGGATTTAGTCTTATACTGCTGGATGAGCCTACGATACTTCCAGGAGTTCCTCAGACCGGGTCGTGGTGACGTCGTTCGTACCTGTGTGAATAACAAAAAGTGAATCATTAGTAGCCTGGGGGGAGATCTCCTCAAGAGCAGCAGTTATGTCGTCGATCCCAGCACCAGGATAGCAATAGTTCCGTCTTCGACGAGGAACTCTGCCGCAGAACTCAACGACCTGCTGGCGAATCATGGAGTCACCCACCAGGAAGGTGCTCTCCTGCTCGTCCTCCTCCTCCAGAATGGCAAACCTGTTGAAGCAATGAACAGGATAAATCGCTTGTCTGGCTGGTTTGGCTCCTCCATTCACGACGGTGAAGCCATCATGGTCGGTGCCACTAGCATCCTCCCGTTGCGTGGTGTTGTCCGCTGGTGTCGACGGTACCGCTGAGGGCAAGGGGGCGGTTGGAGAAGGGTTTGGCACCACAGGAACGTTAGCCTGGATGAATTCCTGCAATGAGGCAACAGTGCGAGAAAGCTCTATTATTTTATTCTGACCTGCTTCCATCTTCTCTTCTTGCTCCTGCAGTCTTGTCTCGAGATGCTGCCTGGTGAGAGAAAGCTCTATTATTTTATTCTGGCCTTCTTCCATCTTCTCTTCCTGCTCCTGCAGTCTTGTCTCGAGATGCTGCCTGGAGAGACACAGTCGACAGACGGCAGAACGCCCTGTAAAAAAGTGAGCTGAGAAGCTACCGTTACAAGTACTGCACTTCTTAGGCGCCATCTTAGCTGAAATGAAAGAGATAAAAACACAGAGTGAAGGGGATTAGGAAAGGGGGTGAGGTGTGTGAGAGGTAGTTTAGCAATGGAGGAAAAGTGAGAGAGAGGAGGAGTAGGAAGGGATGTGAGGTGAGTAAAGAGGGGGAAAGAGAGGTGTGAGATCAAGGAGGGTTAGGAAATAGGTGAGGTGGGAGAGAGGAGGAGTAGGAAGAGATGTGAGGTGAGTAAGAGGGGAAAGAGAGGCGGTGAGTGAGGTGTGTGAGATCAAGGAGGTTAGGAAATAGGTGAGGTGGGAGAGAGGAGGAGTAGGAAGGGATGTGAGGTGAGTAAAGAGGGGAAAGGGAGGCGGTGAGTGAGGTGTGAGATCAAGGAGGGTTAGGAAATAGGTGAGATGAGTGAGAGGGAGTTTGGGAAAGGAGGTAAGTGGGAGAGAGGAGGAGTAGGAAGGGATGTGAGGTGAGTGAGGTGTGTGAGAACAAGAAAGGTTAAGAAAGAGGCGAGGTAAGGTGGGTGAAGGGATGGGTAAATAGGATGTGAGGTAAGGTGAGTGAGGGGGGGAGGGCTTAGAAATATGTGGAGGTGAGGGAGGAGTAGGAAGGGCTAATCCTCTAGGGGATGAGGAGGAGCAAAAGGGATGTGAGGTGAGCGAGGGTGGGGGGAGCTTAGGTGAGGTGAGGGAAAGGGGTGTAGGAAGTGTTAATCCTCTAGGGGATTTAAAGAGGGTGTAGTGAGGAGGAGCAGATTGAATCCTCAGGGAATTCAAAGGGTGGGTTGTCGACACACCCAAATCACGCGTGAGACACTCGGGACACACGAAACACTCAGAAACCCAAGCACAAGCACGACTAAACACCCTCAAGTCACTCGCAAAAACACCGGAAATACAACAGCACACTCAAAACACTCTGAAACCCACGCAGAGCACTATAAACAGCCAAATCACCCGCCAAAGCACTCGAAACCCAACACACGCGAAACGCAGAACACTGAAAACAGCCAAATCACACGCAAAACACCGGAAACAAAACAGCACACTCAAAACTCTTAAACCCACTCAGTACACTTAGAAGCAGCCAAATCACACGCAAAACACCGGAAACACAACACACTTGAATCACTCTGAAACCCACGCAGAACACCCGGAAACAGCTAGATCACACGCAAAAACACCGGAAACACAACACACTTGAATCACTCTGAAACCCACGCAGAACACCCGGAAACAGCCACATCACACGCAAAACACCAAACACAACACACTTGAATCACTCTGAAGCCCACGCAGAACACCCGGAAACAGCCAGATCACACGCAAAAACACCGGAAACACAACACACTTGAATCACTCTGAAACCCACGCAGAACACCCGGAAACAGCCAAATCACACGCAAAAACACCGGAAACACAACACACTTGAATCACTCTGAAGCCCACGCAGAACACCCGGAAACAGCCAGATCACACGCAAAAACACCGGAAACACAAATCACAGAGGCAACCACAGGCAGAAACCACAAGCGAACACACACCAAACACGTGTCGGGAAATCATAGGCAACACACAGGGTCCACAAGCGAGAACACACAAACGCAATCACAAGAGCACGACGAAAACACAGGGCAAGCGATGTTGTGGAGCGCAGCGGGGTGAGGTCACGACCTTCTCTCAGCAGAGGTCGGGTGTGAATGAGAGCAGAGGTCGGGTGTGAATGAGAGAGAATGAGAGAGAGAGAGAGAGAGAGAGAGAGAGAGAGAGAGAGAGAGAGAGAGAGAGAGAGAGAGAGAGAGAGAGAGAGAGAGAGAGAGAGAACGGATGAACACACACAGCATAACCGTAGACTATAACAAAAACCAGTGACTCCGTACAGCACAGGAAGGTTCTCTCAGCAAAGGGCAGGTTGGGGGCACACACACACACACACACACATACACACACCTACTACAGCTGCACGTTGCCCCGGTGCTCGCCTCCGTCACCCTGGGTGTGGCGGACGTACCCACCAAGGCGAAGACGAGGAAGAAGCGCCAAGAAAGGCAGGAAACAAATGGACGATAAGGGACAACACGCACAGGAAATAGAGATTGATGAAGAGATAGACAGAAAAACAGAAAGAAACAACAAATATATATATATATATATATATATATATATATATATATATATATATATATATATATATATATATATATATATATATATATATATATATATAAAATGAAAAAAGGAAAGTATGTGTGTGTGTGTGTGTGTGTGTGTGTGTGTGTGTGTGTGTGTGTGTGTGTGCACGAAAGGGTCAATGGAAAACAATATCTTCCGAGGAAAGGAAAACTAGAGAATGCAGCACAGAAAGATGGGGAAGCAGGAGGCATGGAGAGGTGAGTGCTGCTGCTGGTAAGAGGGCTCTGGTAGTAGTAGTAGCTGTAGTAGTGGTAGTGGTAGTAGTGGTAGTGGTAGTAGTAGTAGTAGCTGGTAGTGCTAGTAGCTGTAGTAGTAGTAGTAGCTGTAGTAGTAGCTGGTAGTAGTGCTACTAGTAGTAGCTGTAGTATTAGTAGTAGCTGTAGTAGTAGTAGTAGTAGCTGTAGTAGTAGTAGTAGCTGTAGTACTAGTAGTAGCTGTAGTAGTAGTAGTAGCTGTAGTAGTGGTAGTAGTAGTAGTAGTAGTAGTAGTAGTAGTAGTAGTAGTAGTAGTAGTAGTAGCTGTAGTAGCAGTAGTAGTGGTATAGTAAAATGTTCATCTCGCCGAGACTACTCTAGAGGGAATGGCACGAGAAATGAACAACTGAACATGGAGGAAGGAAAGACAAGAAATGACTCAACACTTCCGACTCCCTCCCTCACACACACATCTTCCTGTCCACCGCCTGTATAACTCCTGTCTGTCTGTCTGTCTGTCTGCCTGGAGGAATAAAAGTATGTACACACGAGTAAATAAATACTGACCTCACGAGACCGCCAGCTTTCACGAGGAGGAAGTCCACGAGAGAGAGAGAGAGAGAGAGAGAGAGAGAGAGAGAGAGAGAGAGAGAGAGAGAGAGAGAGAGAGAGAGAGAGAGAGAGAGAGCGAGAGAGAGAGAGAGAGAGAGAGAGAGAGAGAGAGAGAGAGAGAGAGAGATTGATTTGATATGATAAATTTATTACGCCTAATGGCGACAAACAATTACAAATTTGATATCCATAGGTGTCTCGTAGAACACGTTGAGATCCGTACACACACACACACACACACACACACACACACACACACACACACACACACACACACACATACACACACACAAAAAAAATATTTAAGAGACTGAATGATTCACTTTTAATATCCCCCAAAATAAGGAAATCTTATGAGCATTAAGTCCAAATTGTCATCATGAAGTAGATATTTACAAACATTAGTTAAATCCTGTCATTGCGGTGGTGGGTGACCTCAACCACCACTTGGAGCAGAACGCCTACGAATCCCTTTTTGGCGGTGCAGGGCATGACGGACCACGCAACCTTCCTACTCACGAGCTGGGCCGGGACGCCTGACCTGTCATCTCCGACCTCCAGAAGGACATTTTACGCTGTCACCAGCACCCAGGATTCGTGGGCAGCTCAGAGCCCACCATGCTGTGAATGACCCTGGTGGATGTGGGGAGTGGCTCAGGGACAGAGGCACACCGCCCGCACCATCTGTCTGTGAGGATAAAGGCTGACTGGACCTCCTTACGCCGTGACCTGAGCCACAGCAGCTGGCCTTCTGTGCTGCAAGGCGGGGCAGGAGGCATGACACAAGCCCTCACCTCCCGACTCTTGGCCCTCAGAGGCGACATGTGCCCCACCGAGTTCACCACCAGACCAACGGATCAACCATGGTTTGGTTACCGCTACCGTGTTGCCGCTGACGCTAAGCATTCAGCGTTGCTCCTTCTGCAAGCAGAACCCAGACTCAACAACAAGGTCCTGCGCCGTGCGGCCTGCAGGGATGATGGTGGTGACCAGCAGAAGTGAGGCCATATGAAGTGGGAGGAAGACATGAGGCGCAAGCTGTGTGAGCAGGGTGTGGAAATAAGACCTGGTGGTCCCCTCGTCAAGGAAAGTGAGGGGATCAGCCGCCAGGACACGGTCCTCTCTCTCAAGACATAATGGAACAGTGGCTTCACCAGCAGCAAGAGAAAAGCCCAGCTGCTGGCCAGTCTCTTCGCCGAAGAAGATGAAGGTCTGGGATAACCCCGGACAGACACCGCCACATCTGGAACAACAGTGCGAGAACACAGGTGTTGGTGGGAGGCACTTACTGCTTTGCGAGGGGCTGGACACCCAGGCGACCATCCCCCAATGACCCTCCTTCCGCACCCTGCTGGCTTGAGTATTACTTACAGGGAATTAGCTGCCTCTCGTAACCTTCCCTACTCACGAGCTGGGCAGGACCTTGACCTGTCATCTCCGACCTCCAGAAGGACATTTTACGCTGTCACCGGCTGGATTCGTGGGCAGCTCCAGCCACCATGCTGTCTTGACCCTGGTGGATGTGGGGTGGCTCAGGGATGAGACTACGCCCCACACCTATCTGGCTGTGGTCTTCTCTGCCTGCCTCCAGGAAAAACACCTGGCCATCAGCGTGGAAAAAGAGAGCTCGGAGTGGTTCCCGTTCTGAAGGAGCTCCAGGTCTGACCCCAAAACTACCGGCCCATCCTGCTTGCTGTCTGTGGTGGGAAAGTGTTTGAGAGGGTCGTGGCAGACGTGGTCTCACTTACCTCAGAACAACTACCTCTCTCAGGACTGACACTATGGGTTCAGGCTGGCCGGTCCACACTCCGATCTACCTGATGCTCCTCACCAAGAACTTATTTTAGTCGGTATAAGTTATCTATACCGTATTATCTATTCTTATCGTGTTCTTCAAGTTTTCATTCCGTTTGAGCTTATGTTATACTTTTATTTTCGTGTGTGTATGTATCACCTCTAAATTTACCCCTGTTTTTATCGATTCTTTCTATAATATATTTTATCTTTCTATATTATTTTCATTCAATATGTCGTATAATCTATATCTTATCGCATTCTTTAAGTTTTCATTATTTCTTAGTTTGTATTTTTTTTTTTTTTTTACGTCGTTGCCTATTGCGCCGGAAGGCATCTCCCTGGTGGGGCCTGATGTTCTGCACAAGGCTTCTTCAGGTGGGGCCTGATGGTCAGCCCAGCCGTTCTGGCGCAGGCGAGTGTTTATAATGGCGCCATCTTGCATTGGCTCATGCTGCCCCCAGAACTCGTTCTTGATTCGCTTGGACTTCCTCTGAAGTCCGGGTTGATGGGTGGTCTTCAGGACAACATGTGGGTATTAAGCCACTCGGCGGTGACTGAAAAATCCGAGTGGTAGCGTGAGTTCGAACCCGCGTCGTCCATCACGCAGTGAATGTGGGCTGATACGCTACCAGTTCGGCCACCGCCTACTCCATTCTCGTTTTATCCATTTATGTTATCCTTCTGTTCTTCCCATCACTCCCCTAAAAACACTTCTTAAATTCCTATCCTTTATTCTGTTCCATATAAAATCTTCATATTCTCTATACAAAGACTTCCATCGTTTATATATTCCAGTCATCTTTTTATTTTCCTTTTGTTTATCGACACAAAATTCCCTGACAAATGCTTCCTATATCCTTATCCTATATTTTGTTCCATTAAAAATCTTCATATTCTCTGTACAAAGCCTTCCATCGTTTATATACTTCACTTATCTTCTTATTTTTCTTCTATTTCTCGTCCTATCATTTCCCCTACAAATACTTCTTAAATTTCTATTCTGTATTTTGTTCCATATAAAATCCTCATATTCTCTATACAAAGACTTCCATCGTTTATATATTCCAGCTTTCTTTTTTTTTTCCTTTAGTTTCTCGTCTAAATATTCCCCTACAAATGCTTCTTAAATTCCTCTCCTATATATTGTTCCATATAAAATCTTCATATTCTCTATACAATGCCCTCCATCATTTATATATTCCACCTTTCTTTTTTTTTTTCCTCTAGTTTCTCGTCTAAATATTCCCCTACAAATGCTTCTTGAACGCTTATCTATATTTGGTTCCATTAAAATCGTCATGTCCTCTATACAAAGACTTCCATCGTTTATATATTACACTTACATAATTACAGAGTGGAGTCTAAGGCTCTTCGTCTCATAGCTCTCCTCCTCCTACTGATAGTCTTCTACCTCTTAAATTCCACCGCGATGTTGCCTCTCTTTCTATTTTCTATCGATATTTCCACATGACTGCTCTTCTGAACTTGTTAACTGCATGCCTCCCCCCCTCCCACAGCCCCTTTGCACACGACTGTCTACTCATGCTCATCCCTATACTGTCCAAGCCCCTTATGCAAGCGAAACCAGCATCTTCACTCTTTCATCCCTCACGCTGGTAAACTCTGGAACAATCTTCCTTCATCTGTATTTCCTCCTGCCTACGACTTGAACTCTTTCAAAAGGAAGGTATCGGGACACCTCTCCTACCGAAATTGACCTTTCTTTCAATACCTCTTTTGATTCTTTTTGGGAGCAGCAGTAGCAGGCTTTTTATTGTTTTCTTTTTTGTGCCCTTGAGCAGTCTCCTTTGTTGTAAAAAAAATTCCTTTGTTTTTCGTCCAAATATTCTATTACAAATATTTGCTATACATATCTATCTTTGGTTCCATTAAAATCATCATTATCCTCTATACAAAGCCTTCTATCTTTTATATACTCCAGTCATCTTTTTATTTTCCTTCTGTTTGTTGTCCTAAGACTCCCCTACAAATGCTTCTTATATGCTTCTTAAATGCTTCTTCTATTTTGTTCCATTAAAAATCATCATTATCCTCTATACAAAGACTTCAAACTTTTATGTATTTCTCTGTAAGATTTCCTCTCTGCCGCTTATAAAGGTCTGCCTACCTACTGTTATCACCTGCTGTACAAAGGTTCCTACTATACTGCATAATACGATATCTTACAGTACAAAGATCCGGGTTAGTTTCTGCCTGTTCTGTCTACAAAGAGTTATCTATAGGTTAGGCTGTACAAAGGTCTTTATAGTTTATCTCTTACTAGGAAGAGATACGCATTGTTTCTTTTGTTTCTCTTTACTTCCTTTGTCTTTAGAATCTATATTTTACTAGGAAGACATAGCGATTCTTTTCTCGTATAAACAGCACACTTCGTTTCACATAAGACATATCGCTTCTCTTGTTTTTCTTTACTTTCAGAGGACTCGGTATTAGTTTTTCTTTCCGTGTATGTAAAACTTCACTTCTTTCAGCTTCACTGTTCCTCGTAGCTCCGTGAGGCCTTGGTTTCTTGTTTTAGTCCTACTGTAGAAGCTCATTCCGTTATTCTGTTTGTCTAGCCTGGTAAGCCCTTGTTTTTTTGTTTTTAGTCCTATTATAGAGAGCTCACTTCGTTATGCTGTTCCTCGTATATTCGTGAGGCCTTGGTTTTAGGTTTTCGTTCTCTTATAGAAACCTCACTTGCATTTCTTTCACTGTTACTCGTATGTTATCTCTACTGATTCCTCGGGTTTAGGGTTAAGTTTGTTTCATTTTTCGTCGTACTTTATCTTTACTCTTACACAAACCTCCCTGCCACTAGTTTCACCGTTCCTATTAGCTGTCTCACTTGCTTGTGGAGATTTCTTCGGTTTAGTTTCCCAGCAGTCTTAGGAGTACCACCTCTATTCCTCATTAATTTGTTTCATTGTTCTTCGTCCCTTATCTTCCTTCCTTCTACTTGTCTCACCGTTCCTCTTAGCTCTGTCCCACGTGCTTGCAGAGGTCTCGTCAGTTTAGTTTCCCAGCAGCCTCAGGAGTGTCACCTCTGTTCCTCCTGCCGTACATAGAACTGCTTGGCGGCAGCTATCTCATATCGAGCATCTCACACCTGTTGGCTTCACCTGACATAGCGCTGCAGAGTAAATTGACAGGTAAATTGCCTCCTTGTGTTCTGCTAGAGTTTCGTTCGGGGTAGACATCGCCCTCGTGTTCGATTTCTTTCTATCGCGTACAAATTGGCCCACACAATACTGATCCTATACCTTCCTTATCGCGTACAAATTGGCATCGCGTACAAATTGGCGCACACAATACTGATCCTATACCTTCCTTATCGCGTACAAATTGGCACACAATACTAATCATATACCTTCCTTATCGCGTACAAATTGGCACAGAAAATACTGATCCTCGTTTAACATTTTTCTTACCGCGTACAAATTGGCACACGTAATACTGATCCTATACCTTCCTTATCGCGTACAAATTGGCACACGTTATCCTCACCCTTGTTAAACATACATTATGTTCATATACTGCGTACATATTGGTACAAGTTATGCTGACCCTCTTTCTGCACCATTCTTAGCGTACAAATTGGCACTCGTAATACTGATCCTATACCCTTCTCATCGCGTACAAATTGGCACACATAATACTGACCATCCTAATAATACCTTCCTTACCGCGTACAAATTGGCACAAGTAATGCTCACCTAGTTTTACACATACCTTACTGCGTACAAATTGGCACAGGGGCATAATCCTCCTCGTTCACTCTATACTTTTTGGTCTAATTCCTTACACTTTTCTTAGTTTTGTTTTACTCTTTACTTCTTCTTATTTTTCCTTATTTCTTATTCTTTACTCCTCCTTTCTCATTCTCTCATAATTTCTCACTCTTTAATCTTTTCCCCACTCCATCACACTTATTCTATTTTTGTTTTGCTCTTTACTCTTTCTTATTTTTCCTTATTTCTTATCCTTTACTCCTCCTTTCTCAGTCTCTCATAATTTCTCACTCTTTCCTCTTTACCTCCATCACATCCTAGCAGCGACCAGGCCTAACAGGACCAGCTAGCTACGTAAAACACCACACACCCACACCCTAGTTCCCTCACGTCACTCTTCATTAACACCGCTAACGGCTACGCACTGTCTTATTCCCACGGCCTTGACCCGGCAACACCTCGGAGAGACGGACCATCGCCAGGAAGAGAGGGCAGGGCAGAGACTAACATGGGCAGGCTCTCAGCAAGGCTTATGCTTACTAGATTCTTGGATGAGCTTACAGGTCTCATTTAGTGTCATGGGGATCGTTGGAGGAGTAGGATTGGGGTTTTCTTTCTTTCTTTTTCTCTTTCTTCCGCTAACACATCAACAAGGCTCTCGGAATGGTTTATATTTACTGTTTTACCTTTACAGGAGTCTTACGTGAGCTTACAGTGTCCCTTTTATTGTATGAGAGTCGTAGGAGGCTTAGGGTTGGGATTTATCTTTCTTTCTTTGTTTCTGCTCTTTCTTCTCTCTAACACATGGGCAAGGCTCTGTAGAAGGCTTACGGTATGTTTAGAGTCGTGGATGAGCTTATGGAGTCCCTTTTACTGTATGAGAGGCGTGGGAGGCTTAGGGTTGGGTTTCTCTTTCGTCCCGAGCCACTTCGTCTTCATCACTTTGAGCCTCGAGACCCCAAAACGATTAATGGCACCAAGACATCTGACTAACATAAACATAAACGCATTAATACTATGAATCACTGGTGTCCCGGCGCACGCACACACACACGCACGCACGGTGATGCTGCTGCCTTGTTGCTGCGTCCGTGTGGCACCCCGCGGCGGACAGGGAGAGAGAGGGAGAGGGAAGGAGAGGAGAGAGAAATAAGTCCAGGTGAGGTCGGCGCAGCGGGCTCCCAAAGTACAGTCCCGTGTCGAGGCAGGCAGAATCATTAATGCCAGTTAGCGGCGAGGGAGGAGCCGAGGCAGGAAAGACTCCTTCCTCTCCTTAAGGGCGTGGGAGGGGCGGGGCGGCGAGGGGCGGGCCGGGGGGTCAGTGCCAGGCGGGGGACGTGGTGGGGTCAGCCGGGGAGGGTGAGCGGGGGTCTGGCAGCGTGTCTGGGGTGATACCGGTGGCCGTGTCCCTCTGCAGCAGGAGGTAGAGGCGGTTGCTGAGGCCGCGGTGGGTCTCCGTCACCACGCCCACGGTCCCTCGGACTCCGTGAGCGTCCCCTCGTCCTCCTCGCTGCTGCCGCCCATCGCCATCACCATGTCCTCGTCCGCTCCCTCACGCCAGTACGAGGACGCCTCCCACATGGGCCCGGCTTTGCTACGCCCTCGGGCAAGGAGAAACCCCACACCAGCAAGGCCACGCCCACTGAAGAGGCCACCACGCCCGCGCCCACCACCGCCTAGTCATTGACGTGGCCGCGGCTGAGACGACCGAGAGGCAGCGGCTGGCCGGGACTCAGGTCGTGGTTGCCAGCGCCGCGGAACACCCAGAGGTCCTTGGTGTGCTCCAGGATGCTGGAGGGCCGCGCGGCGGGTCCTGATGCGTGGCGCTTCTTCTCTGTGACTTTATTACGAATTTTTCTGCCTGGCTTGTGTGCCTTGAGCGTCGCCTTCTCCCGGACCGTCTCACCGTGCAGTGCCACCCCCAGGCGAGGCTTTGCGCTGCTCCGTGGGGACGCTGGGGGGTGCACGGTGGCATGGTGGTCAAAGGGCGGCATGCGGTTGTGTATGATCCAGTATGGCAGCATGGTGGGCGTGGGGGCGTTCGTGGGAGGCGTTGTAGGCGTGGGTTGGCGTGGAGAGGGCGTGGGTGCCCTTTGGGAGGATGATACAGCCGTCGGGGTGGTGCTGTGTCCCTCTGGTGTTGTCTGTGGGTGGATGTCTGTCGTGGCCGCTGTCTCCTCGTCCACGTAACTCACTGAAGCGTTGACTGGCGGGGGTTCGTGACGTGGGGCGCTGGTCACGGCTGCATCATCCTCATCATCCATTATAGAATTACTCTCTTCCGTCATCCTCATCGTAGCGTTACTCTCCTCACTGCTGTTGTGTGTGTCCGTGATGATGTCCAGAGTCGCAGAGATGCTAGTGGTAGTGGTGGTGGTAGTGGTGGTTGTCGTAGTGGGGATCGTGGTGGTAAGGAGGTGGGAGGCGATGGTAGTTGTGGTCGGGAAGTCGCTGTCCTCAAGGAGCATGACTGGTTTGTAGCCGAGAGTGGTGGGAACGGCGCACCTGAGGAGAGAGAGAGAGAGAGAGAGAGAGAGAGAGAGAGAGAGGTGTAGAAAAGTTAGTGAAATAGGGAACTGATTGTCCGTAGAGTAACATATGTGGCAAAATAAAACCTGATCACCTAATGGAAATGAAAGATATGTAAAGAAAGATTAATTTAGTGAAAAGAAAGACAGGTAGAAAGCTATATTAGTGAAAACTGGAACCGACTATTCGTAGAGTAAATAAAATCGGCAAAATACAACCTGCGCAGAAGATATAGAAGATAGATATAGGAAAAAGGTTAGATTAGTGGAAAATGGAACCGATTATTAGAAGAAAATAATATAAAAGAAAGTTACAGAAAATAAGGTAAGATTAGTGAGAAGTCTAACCGAATATCCAAAGTAACATAAATGGCAAAATATAACCTGTGCATTTAGATGTAAAAAAAAAGTAGAGGTAGAAGAGATAGAAAAGAGATAGAAAAAGTTAAGTTTCTGAAAAGTAGAACCCGTAGAGTAAACAGAATCGTCAAAATACAACCTGCGCATCAAAAGGAAAAGAAATGATGAAAAGGTTAGATTAGTGAAACGTGGAACCGATAATCCGTAGAGTAACACAATAAGCAATATGCATCCTGCTCAGAAGATACAGAGGGAAGCTATGTAAGAAAGGTTAAAGTAGTGAAAAAACAGAACCGATATAACTTAGAGTGACACAAATGGCAAAATAAAACCTGATCATCTAAAGGAAAAGAAAGATGTATATAAAAAAATTCAGTTAGTGAAAAGAAAGATAGGTAGAAAGATATATTAGTGAAAAGTGAAACCGATTATCCGTAAAGTAACAGAATCGGCAAAATACAAACTGCGCAGAAGATATAAGATATCCATATAGAAATAAAAGGAAAAAGTAGTGAACAGTGAAATCAATTATACAAAGAATAACACAATTGGTAAACTAAAAGTAAACTAAAACGTGGGGACCAAAGGGAAAAGAATGACATAGAGAAGAAAGGTCAGATTAGTGAAAGATAGAACCGGTTATTACGTAGTAGAAAGAGAAAGGGACGAATTCGTTACGCACAGAGATAGTAACGAAATAGCAACAAAACGACAACAAAAAACTGCGCATCTGAAGAAAAAAAGTGATAGTGGGATTGAAGAAAACAAGGTAAATATGAGTAAAAATATCGAAGAGGCTTTTAGTAGAGCGAAAAAAATGGAAATATTTAGGAATAAAACAACTGTGCATCTGAGAAAAAAGTGATAGTGGGATTGAAGAAAAAAAGGTAAATATGAGTAAAAAATCGAAGAGGCTTTTAGTAGTGAAAAAAAAGAAAAAATATCCGTTGATCGAGTAACAAAATAGGAACAAAACAACAACAAAAAACTGCGCATCTGGAAGGGAAAAAGAGATAGAGGGATAGAAGATAAGTTAGTAAAAAATCGAAGAGGCTTTTAGTGAAATGAAAATATAGAAATGATAACCTTTCGATCGAGTAACAAAATAGGAACAAAACAACAACAAAAATTACGCATATGAAGAGAAAAAGAGATAGAGGGATATAAAAAAAAAAGATAAAGTATTAAAAAATAGAAGAGGCTTTTAGTAGAATGAAAAACAATGGAAATAATTATCCGTCGGTCGAGTAACAAAATAGGAACAAAATAACAACTGCGCATCTGAAGGAAAAAAAAGTGATAGTGGGCTACAAGAAAAAAGGTAAATATGAATAAAAGATCGAAGAGGCTTTTAGTAGAATGAAAAAAAGGAAATAATTAGGAATGAAACAACACCTGCGCATCTGAAGAAAAAAGTGAGAGAGGGATAGAAGAAAAAAAGGTATATATGAGTAAAAAAACGAAGAGGCTTTTTAGTTGAATGAAAAAAAATGGATGTAATTAGCCGTGGATCGAATAACAAAATAAACAAAACATCAAAAAATACGAGACTAGAAGGGAAAAGAGATAGAGGGATATAAAAAAAAAGATAAATTAGTAAAAACTAGAAGAGGCTTTTAGTAGAATGAAAAAACGAAAATAATTATCCGTTGATCAAGAATAAAAACAACAACAAAAACTGCGCATTTGAAGGGAAAAACAGATAGAGAAATAGAAAAAAGGAAATTAGAGTGAAAAGTAGAAAAGCTTAACAGTATAATGAAAAAAATGGAACTCGCAAAAAACACCAAAAACTGAAATGAAAAAAACGATGGAGTATTAGAATAAAAAAAAGGTAAATTAGAGTGAAATATAGAACAGTTTATCAGCAGAAAGAGGAAGCAAAAAAATGAAAAAAGATAGAGATAGGAAAAATGGTGAAAATAATAACAAAACCGATTATACTTAGAGAGAAGGAATATTGGCGAGAACAGAACACTTACGGATATATAAAAAATGGAAAGAGAGAGAGAGAGCTGAGTCAACGTATAATCGAGGACTCAAATTTGTGGATATTAGTGGATTCTCTCTCTCTCTCTCTCTCTCTCTCTCTCTCTCTCTTTTGCGGTGAAGAAGTAGGAGGAAGAAGGAAAGGAAGAAAGAGAAACGGTTGGAGAAAAAAAAGAATGAGGAGAGTAAAAAAAGGGAAGAAGGAGGAGAAGGAATAGTGAAGAAATGAAGAGAGAGAGAGAGAGAGAGAGAGAGAAATGAGAAACAAAACACTGAATAAACAAGACTAATACAGAGTAAGAGAATTAAAGTCTAGAGAACAATGAACAGTTGGAAGATGAAGGGAAGGGAAGGGAAAGAGAGAAAGAAAAACAAGACTAAAATCTATCAAGAGAATACAGGAAGATAAGGAAAGGGAGGGAGGAGGAGGAGAAGAGGAAGGGGGATGAAAGAGGGATGGAGAAAGGGAAGGGAGGAAAGGAAGGAGGGAGGGAGAGAAGAGGAAGGAAAATAAGGACGGAGAGAGGAGGAAAGGCCGAGAGGAGGGACGGGAAGGGCAGGTGTAGGAAGGGAGTATGGGATTAGAAGATGGGAAGATGGTGTGAAAGAAAATGGGAGGATGATGTGAAAGAAGATGGGAAGATGATGGGAAAGAAAATGGGGAGATGGTGTGAAAAAAAATGGGAGGATGATGTGAAAGAAAATGGGAAGATGATGTGAAAGAAAATGGGAGGATGATTTGAAAGAAAATGGGAAGATGGTGTGAAAGAAGATGGGAAGATGGTGTGAAAGAAAATGGGAAGATGATGGAAAAGAAAATGGAAAGATGTGAAAGAAATGGGAAGATGATGTGAAAGAAAATGGGAAGATGTGAAAGAAAATGGGAATACGATGGAAAAGAAGATGGGAAGATGGTGTGAAAGAAAATGGGAAGATGATGGGAAAGAAGATGGGAAGATGTGAAAAAAATGGGAAGATGTGAAGGAAAATGGGGAGATGGTGTGAAAGAAAATGGGAAGATGATGGGAAAGAAAATGGGAAGATAATGGGAAAGAAAATGGGGAGATGGTGTGAATGAAAATGGGAAGATGATGGGAAAGAAAATGGGAAGATGATGGGAAAGAAAATGGGAAGATGATGGGAAAGAAAATGGGGAGATGGTGTGAATGAAAATAAGAAGGTGATGGGAAAGAAAATGGGAAGATGATGGGAAAGAAAATGGGAAGATGATGGGAAAGAAAATGGGAAGATGATGGGAAAGAAAATGGGGAGATGGTGTGAAAGAAAATGGGAAGATGATGGGAAAGAAAATGGGAAGATGATGGGAAAGAAAATGGGGAGATGGTGTGAATGAAAATGGGAAGATGATGGGAAAGAAAATGGGAAGATGATGGGAAAGAAAATGGGAAGATGATGGGAAAGAAAATGGGAAGATGATGGGAAAGAAAATGGGAAGATGGTGTGAATGAAAATAAGAAGGTGATGGGAAAGAAAATGGGAAGATGATGGGAAAGAAAATGGGAAGATGATGGGAAAGAAAATGGGGAGATGGTGTGAATGAAAATAAGAAGGTGATGGGAAAGAAAATGGGAAGATGATGGGGAAGAAAATGGGAAGATGGTGTGAAAGAAAATGGGAAGATGATGGGAAAGAAAATGGGAAGATGATGGGAAAGAAAATGGGAAGATGGTGTGAATGAAAATGGGAAGATGATGGGAAAGAAAATGGGAAGATGATGGGGAAGAAAATGGGAAGATGGTGTGAATGAAAATGGGAAGATGATGGGAAAAAAATGGGAAGATGATGGGAAGAAAATGGGAAGATGTTGTGAATGAAAATGGGAAGATGCTGTGAAAGAAAATTGGAAGATGGTGTGAAAAAAATGGGAAGATGGTGTGAATGAAAATGGGAAGATGTTGTGAATGAAAATGGTAAGATGATGGGAAAGAAATTTGGGAGATGGTGTGAATGAAAATGGGAAGATGATGGGAAAGAAAATGGGAAGATGATGGGAAAGAAAATAGGGAGATGGTGTGAAGGAAAATGGGAAGGTGATGTGAAAAAAATGGGAAGATGATGTGAAAGAAAATGGGAAGATGATGTGAAAGAAAATGGGAAGATGATGCGAAAGAAAATGGGAAGATTTTGTGAATGAGCATGGGAAGACGATGGGAAAGAAAATGGGAAGATGATGGTGAAGAAAATGGGTAGATGAGGGAAAAGAAATTGGGAAGATGTAAAAGAAAATGGGAAGATTATGGAAAGAAGATGGGAAGATGTGAAAGAAAATGGGAAGATGTAAAAGAAAATGGGAAGATGATGTGAAAGAAGATGGGAAGATGTGAAAATGGGAAGATGTGAAAGAAAATGGGAAGATGTAAAAGAAAATGGGAAGATGATGGAAAAGAAGATGAGAAGATGATGGGAAAGAAGATGGGAAGATGATGTGAAAAAAAATGGGAAGATGATGGGAAAGAAAATGGGATGATGATGGGAAAGAAGATGGTAAGATGTGAAAGAAAATGGAAAGATGATGAAGAAATAAAAGTTCTCACCCAGTATTGGCCCAATAGCAACTGTAAAAGGCCAATCCACGAATGATGATAAAGAAATCGTAAACATATTGATTGACTTGTTTTGCCTCCGTTTTTACAGAAGAAATCTTATCCGAAAGGCAACCGATATATTGATGACACATCCTTGAGTATTATTAGCGACATTGTAGAAAGTGATTTATTACAATTTATCGATAGTATTAAAGTAAAAAAAAAGTCCGGCCCAGATAAAATATCCCCGCGTATTCTTTAAGAGGCAAAACATCAGATCAGCAAGCCCCTCTTGAACATATTCTCAAAGTCACTAAACAAAGGAAAAGTACCACTAGAATGGAAACTCGCTAACGTAACTCCTATCTTTAAAAAGGTGACAAGTCACAACCAGGTAATTATCGACCGATCACTGTAACGTAAATCGTGTGCAAAATTTTTGAGACAATCATTCGCGAAAAAATGGATTTTTTTTTTTTAAGATAACAGACTAATAATTCGCAACATGGTTTTCGAAACAAACGTTTCTGTTTGACTTACTTTCTCGATTTCTTCAACTACATCTTTCATGTGTACGATGAAAGTCAATCAGTAGACAATGTATATTTGGACTTTCAGAAAACATTTGACAAAGTCCCTCACAACCGTCTCCTTAGTAAATTTCAAGCTCACGGTATAACTGGTAACATTCATAAGTGGCTCAGAGACTGGCTTACCGACCGTAAACAGAGAGTTGTTATGAATGGTATAGCTACTTTTACGCCTGTTTCAAAGCCGCTGGTGTGTGCGTTACCTAATTTACAGAGAGACTGTAAATGAGGTTGGAGTGAGTTCGTTCCCTATTCCTAAACGTCTCGGCTCAGATTAGGACTATTTTCCAAGCCCACAGAGAAGATTAACTGGGTTTTCACGGGGGTGTCCCGTTGAGGGTGCAGAGGTCGTGTATGACTGTCACCGGGATCACGAAACAGTCCGTGAAAAACCCTGAAACTTCTACGAGAGGCTCTTAAACAGGCGAACCGAAGCGCCGACGGGTTAAGGATACGTGCCGTGCAGCCTTACTGACCCATCCCTGCAGCACTGTCTGTGTGTCTTTACAGCTGACGGTGTGTGTGTGTGTGTGTGTGTGTGTGTGTGTGTGTGTGTGTGTGTGTCATTGTGTGTTCTAATCTCTATGTCTACCCATTTCCCTGCAGTATAGATGTATTTACACATTTTGGAGAGTAGAAACCAGTCTTTCTAATCACTCTATCCGCTTAAGTGTCTATTTCAAGCGTCTGGCCCCTCAGTTCTCTTGTTTGATAAGCCTCTCGTACTTACAAGTTGCTGGGCTTTCCGTGGACTGGTTTGTGATGCTGGTGATAGGTTTACACGACCTCTGCTGCACCCTGAACTGGAAAACCACCCATGAAAGCCCGGTTAATCCTCTCTGTGGAAGCTGTAATGGCAGCCCGATACCGTTAAAAATAAGGCCCTCAGACTTGCTCATGACTTACGCATCTTGATCGGGAAAATCGCGCATGATCATCCAGTTCATCTTCCCTGCGGCCTTGGGAAATAGTCGCCATGGGGGCTGATACGTTCAAGAATTCGGGGTCAACATTTCGTCGCCCAAGCACGCACACGCTTGCCAAGGCTTCCGTAGGAGTTGTGGGCATTTCCCGGGGTAGTTTCATGAGCCTGGTGGTAGTCTGACCCTTCTTTTGTTTTATCAGCCTAAACGAACACTCATTAGAGCCCGATTAATGTCCTCTTTGGGCCTTGAAAAAGTTGATGTGAGAGGCGGAAGCGTCTGACAATGGCGACCTGAGTCTCGTATTCTTAACGCTTTCCACTTCACAACAAACGTTTACAAAGGCCACGAAGGCGAGTAATCGAGTTTTCAGGAGTATTTTCAAGATCCCATCACAGAGGCTTCGTCAGACTACCGCCAGGGCCGTAAACTACCCCTGGACGCGCCCACCACTCCACGACAGCCTTGCCCAGTGTGTGTGCCTGGACGCCGAAAGGTTTACCAACATGACCCCCGAAGTAGCCGGTGACGCGTGATTCAGGGCGCCGCGACTGGCTCGGGTCCGGCATGCATGGTAGAGTTTAAAGGCCCATCATTCATCCCTGCGCCGCCCTCAAGGTCACGCTGGCCTTAGCCCCGCCCCGGCACACGATAGAAAACGTTTTTTTTGTAAGGCAGACTCCGGGATTTGATGGCGCTCCCTGCTTGAGTGACTGACTTAGTTTAAGAATGGTTGATTGAATGCCTTGACTGACTGACTGACTTATCTTGACTAACTGACCTTGCTGATGTAAGTGACTGACTGACTGACTGACTCGCTGGCTGTGTGGCTACGAAAATAACTAACTGATTGCCTGGCTGACTAAATGACTGACTGACTGACTGACTGACTAGCTGTCTGACTACCTACGTAACTGTCTGACTGCCAGACTAACTAATGCATAAATGACTGACTGATTTGGCTGACTGACTGACTGACTCTGTGGCTACGTAAACAAAATTATTGATTGCCTGATTGACAAGATGACTGACTGACTGACTGACTAAATGAATGAATGAATGAATGAATGGCTAACAGACTGATTGAATGAATGAGTGAATGGTTAACTATCTAACTGACTGGCTATCTGACTAACTAAATGAGTGACTGACTGACGGACTGAGAGAGAGAGAGAGAGAGAGAGAGAGAGAGCTAAATTTTAAGATGAGCAAATGGGATATAATTAATAAAAATATACCGAAATGTAATACAATGAAAGCATCAGTCTATTTATTTTCCGTCCCTTGTAGTTAAGCCGATGACATTATTAAAGTTTTGTCCATGTGTAAATATGACAATGACAACGACAATGATAATACCTATACTACAACAGTAATATCAGCAACAACTATTGCTACGATAGCAACTATTACTACTAACACCGCTAGTGCTACTACTACTCTTTCCCCTACTACTTATATTACTACTACTATTACTACTACTTTTAATATTACTATTACTACTACTATTACAACTACTACTACTACTACTAATACTAATACTAATACTTATACTACTAATACTAATACTACTACTACTACTACTACTACTACTACTACTACAGTATAATACAGGCCTCCATCTATTATAGTTGCGTTGTGAGCAGTATATTCTCTCATATCCTTTCACACAGCAATTCATTATTACCCGCCAATGACTGTGGCCGACAACCATCTTTATTTAGTATTACAAACCTTACTAAACATATTCTTTTAAGCTAACAGAGCTTGTGGTTGATACGACTATCAACCACCGTCGCCTCAAAGTCCAGGTCGGCAATGCAGGTGGTTTTGGGTGCAGGTGACCTGGTTCCTCTCAGGCAGACCAAGGCTGACCTCAGGAGGAGAAGGACAGCCTGCATCTCATCCAGGCGACCACACTGCTTCTTGGCTGCTGTTTCTTATCCGCCAGTGTTTCGGCGAGTCTTGCGTAGGAGCTCTGCGCCCTTGGTCCCATCCCTCCTGCCGTCGTGAATACTACCGGGGTGAAGGAGCCCTGGTCCACATTCTGTATTCTTTCTTCATATGCTCTGTTCTTCTCTTGTTCGTTTCTTCTGTGGGCTGCACCAAGGGTCAGGTCTCTCTGGCAATGGGCCATGGGATCAAAGATCCTTATGTCAAAATATGCCCTTGTCCACGAGTCCAAAACTCTCTGGCGCTAACATCCACTCGTGCTTCGTTCGAAACATTAGCGGTGCGTCTGGCGAGGTGTTCGCCTTGCAGAGGGAGCAGCATGGGTTCCACAGTCACGTCGTGGCAGACTTCTTTCAGCATCTGAGCTGTTACGTCTCTTACTTCATCATGTCTCATGCAGACGAAACCTCCTCTCTTGCATGTCATGGCATGATTTTGGTTGAAGGGTGAGCCACAGTTACACATGTTTGGGAGCCCATCCACTGGCCAGCCATACCTGAGGGCAAGGGCATCAGTGAATTATTTTTTGTTTAAGTTGAAGCCTTTTGCCCTGATAGGTAGTGCGGTTAGCCAGTTTGAAGCGCCCACTTCCTGTGCAATATCTGTCCTCCTCCTTGTGTTTTCTGGGAGTTCTCTCATTAGGTCACTCGGAGTGTCTCTCTGTTTTTCTTCTCTGTTTATGGAAATTTCATTCCTAAGTGACCTAATATCTTGAGGGTTGTCTTCTCCCCTTTCATTTTGGTTGATAATATATCCGGTCAAGGAGGCTGTGATTCGGATTGAGTTCCCGAATTCAGACTCAGCCAGATTTTGCGGGTTGGTGATGCCGAGCCCACCCATTCTTGGCGGCAACTCCAGCAATCTTCTCTCCTGGTCGCTGGGACATCTCCCATTTGCTATCGCCGGTATGAAGGCGTTTCTGATAGCATCTTCCAGAGGCTTTAGTAACGGAGCAACATCAGGAACTGTCCTCATGAGGTAGTTCCATTTATGCTTGACACCGTACGTAAATGTAGCGTAGGCTGCCTGCGGTTCTGTTTTGGCGATCTCGCTCAGTCTCTGCAGTTCGGACTCCCAGCGCTTTACAGCTGCTTTCACATATTCGGTTCTGTATTCAGCTGTTCCAATGACTGCCCCGAGGTGTCTTTCGCCAGTCACTGACAGTTTCACGTTACTGCTCTGGAATGCTGTTTTGGCCCGATCGTATGCCTCTGGTTTTACAATCACCACAGACTTAGTGGCGTTGGGACGGTACCCTATTTTAGGGCCGTGTTCATTGACGAGGTTCCACCATTTCCTGAGGTCTGCAGACTTTCCTACCCCGGTGAGGTCATCCGCATACGCCACCTGTTTGACGTTGGTGTTTTCATGGCGGATGATGTCCTGCAGCTTCATCATTCCCAGGGCAAACATTGCCATGGCCACTAGGTCGCCCTGGGTGTAGCCCTCTGAGGACTACTATTACTACTGTTACTACTTTAACTGTTACTACTACTACTACTATTACTACTATTATTACTACTAATATTACTACTACTACTACTACTACTACTACTACTACTACTATTGCTACTAATATTACTACTAATATTACTACTACTACTTCTACTACTACTACTACTACTACTACTACTACTACTACTACTACTACTTTTTTTTTCTACTACTACCAACGGGTCTCCATCTATTTGAGTTGCGTTGTGAGCGGTATATTTTCTCGTATCCTTTCACAAAGCAATTCATTAATGACTGAACAACAATCTTTATTTAATATTACAAACTTTACTAAACATTTTATTTTAAGCTAACCTTGTGGTTGATACGACTATCAACCACCGTCGCCTCAAAGTCCAGGTCAGCAATGCGGGTGGTTTTGGGTGCAGGTGACCTGGTTCCTCTCAGGCAGAACAAGGCTGACCTCAGGAGGGAGGACAGCCTGACTAGTACTACTACTACTACTACTACTACTACTACTACTACTACAATTACTACTATTGCTACTAATACTACGTTTACTACTACTACTATTAATACGAATATTACTACTTCTATTACTACTTCTACTACTACTACTAATAATAATAATAATAATAATAATACTTTTTTTTTACACCAAAGGAAGCAGCTTATGGGCACAAAAAAAGGAAACAATAATATATAAAAAAAACGCAAGTCGCTGCTCCTAAAAAAGAATCAAAAGAGGTGGCCGAAAGAGAGGTCAGTTTCGGGAGGAGATGTGTCCTGATACCCTTCTTTTAAAAGAGTTCAAGTCGTAGGCAGGAGGAAATACAGATGATGGAAGATTGTTCCAGAGTTTACCAGCGTGAGGGATGAAAGAGTAAAGATGCTGGTTAACTCTTGCATAAGGGGTTTGGACTGTATAGGGATGAGCATGAGTAGAAAGTCGTGTGCAGCGGGGCCGCGGGAGGGGGGGAGGCATGCAGTTAACAAGTTCAGGAGAGCAATAAGCGCGGAAATATCGATAGAAGATAGAAAGAGAGGCAACATGCGACGGAATTTAAGAGGTAGAAGACTATCAGTAGGAGGAGGAGAGCTGACGAGATGAAGAGCCTTAGACTCCACTCTGTCCAGAAGAACTGTGTGAGTGGAGCCCCCCACACGTGAGATGCATACTCCATACGAGGGCGGAGAAGGCCCCTGTATATGGATAGGAACTGCGCGGGGGAGAATAACTGGCGGAGACGATACTGAACGCCCAGCCTCGAGGAAGCTGATTTAGCGAGAGAGGAGATGTGAGGTTTGCAGTTTAGATTTTGAGTAAAGGATAGACCGAGGATGTTTAGTGTTGAAGATGGTGATAGCTGAGTGTTGTCGAAGAATAGGGGATAGGTGTTTGGAAGATTGTGTCGAGATGATAGGTGGAAAAATTGAATTTTTGAGGCATTGAAGGACACAAGGTTCCTTCTGCCTCAATCGGAAATGATAGCAACTACTACTACTACTACTACTACTACTACTACTACTACTACTACTACTACTACTACTACTACTACTACTACTACTACTACTACTACTACTACTACTACTACTACTACTACTGCTACTACAACTGCTACTAATATTGCTACTAAAATTACTACTACTACTACTACTACTACTACTACTACTACTTCTACTACTACAATTTTTTTAATTTTTATAACAGGCCTCCATCTTTTAGAGTTGCGTTGTGAGCGGTATATTCTCTCATATCCTTTCACAAAGCAATTCATTGGCCCCACCCCGGCAATGACTGTGGCCGACAACCATCTTTATTTAATATTACAAACTCTACTAAACATATTATTTTTAGGCTAACAGAGCTTGTGGTTGATACGACTATCAACCACCGTCGCCTTAAAGTCCAGGTCAGCAATGCGGGTGGTTTTGGGTGCAGGTTAACTGGTTCCTCAAACAGACCAAGGCTGACCTCAGGAGGGAGAAGGACAGCCTGCATCTCATCCAGGCGACCACGCTGCTTCTTGGCTGCTGTTTCTTATCTGCCAGAGTTTCGGCGAGTCTTGCGTAGAAGCTCTGCGCCCTTGGTCCCATCCCTCCTGCCGTCGTGAATACTACCGGGGTGAAGGAGCCCTGGTCCACATTCTGTATTCTTTCTTCATATGCTCTGTTCTTCTCTTGTTCGTTTCTTCTGTGGGCTGCATCAAGGGTCAGGTCTCTGTGGCAATGGGCCATCTGATCAAAGATCCTTATGTCAAAATATGCCCTTTGTCCACGAGTCCAAAACCCTCTGGCGCTAACATCCACTCGTGCTTCGTTCGAAACATTAGCGGTGCGTCTGGCGAGGTGTTCGCCTTGCAGAGGGAGCAGCATGGGTTCCACAGTCACGTCGTGGCAGACTCCTTTCAGCATCTGAGCTGTTACGTCTCTTACTTCATCATGTCTCATGCAGACGAAACCTCCTCTCTTGCATGTCATGGCATGGTTTTGGTTGAAGGGTGAGCCACAGTTACACATGTTTGGGAGCCCATCCACTGGCCAGCCATACCCGAGGGCAAGGGCATCAGTGAATTCTTTTTTTTTTTTTCTTACTACATACTACTACTACTACTACTACTACTACTACTACTACTACTAGTACTACTACTACTACCACTACTACTACTACTACTACTACTACTACTACTACTACTACTTCTATTACTACTACTATTACTACTACTATTACTACTACTACTTCAACTTCTTTTACTACTACTACTTATACTACTACTACTACTACTACTACTACTATTACTACTACTACTACTACTACTACTACTACTACTACCACTACTACTACTACTACTACAAACATAAATGATACCTCCACCCATGTTTATTTTGACACATAATCATGGAGGGCTCCATAACAGAGGTCATTAGCCCCAACTCTGTTCCCTAATGACTGTGGCATCCAACCATATCACTAATACTACCTGACACTAAATCACCCATCATCTATTACGTCTAGATCCCCCTTTCCTTCCCTACTCAAGTCACTCCCGACCCACCCTAATGTCACTCTCCACCACTGTGGCTTCATAGTCCATATTGGAGATGTTGGTGGCTTTTGGGCCAGAGTGTCTGGTGCCCCTGAGACATAGGATGGCCGACCTGAGCAGGGAGAGCGAGAGGCGACACCTCATCCAGGCGACAACGTGTCTCCTTGGCTGATGCTTCTTTCTGAGATTTGTTCCATGAGGCGTGCGTAGAAGCATTGGGCCCTGGGACCCATCCGCCGGATGTGGTGAAGACGAGGGGGTTGAGGCTGCCCTGATCCACATGTTGGATTCTTTCACCGTATGCCCTTGTCTTCTCCTGCTTCCTGTGGTGGGCGGCTTGCAGGAGCAACTCACGGTGGCAGGCAGCCATCGCGTCGAATATGCGGATGTCCATGAACTCCCGCTGTCCGCGCATCCAGAATCCGCAGGCACCCACATCCACCCGTGCCTCCTGTGAGGTATTGGCCGTCCTGTACTGAAGGTGTTCGCCGTCAATGGGAAGCATACCTCCCCGAGCATGCTGGCTGTCAGATCCCTCACTTCATCGTGTCGAATACAGACAAAGCCTCCTTTTTTACATGTCATGGTGTGGGTGACATCATTTGGTGATCCACATGCACAGAGATCACTCAGTCCCTCAATCGGCCAGCCATATCTCAGAGCAATGGCGTCGACAAATTCTTGTCTGTTGAGGCTGAAGCCCTTTGCTCTGATTGGTAATGACGTTAGCCAGTTAGAGGCGCCTGCCTCCTGTGCTGTGTGTATTTTTCTACCCATTTCTGTGGACAGGTGGTGTGTAAGACGGTCCAGCTCGTCTTTTTGGGCCTGTTGCCTTTCTTCTGAGATTTTTCTTTTAATATCTCTTATTTCTGTTTGGTTTATCTCTCCCTCTGCCTCCTGAGCGATGATCCTGTTGATGAGTGACCTGGTAAGGCTGATGGAGTTTTGGTTCTCCTTATCTGCCAGCTTCTCAGGGTTGGTGATCCCCATCCCACCCAGTCTTGGGGGAAGTGCTAGCATATCCCTCTCCTCCTCCCCCAAAGCATGAGATTTCACCAGCGCCGGCAATAATACATTCTTGACGGCACTTTCCAGTGGTCGGAGGTGGACTGATGCCGGGGATGGTGCGCATCAGGAACGTCCACCGATGTTGGATGCCGTGGGTGTACGCTGAATAGGCAGCGTGTGGCTCAGTCTTGGCAATGGCAGATGAACCTTCTATTTCCTTCACCCATTCAGCTACTTTGTCTCCCACGTACTCCTTCTTATATACCTCTGTCCCGATCACTGCACCTAAGTGTCGTTGTCCGTCTTTTGTCACAATGACGCCACTTCCTCTAAAAGGTTCTGCGGCATGGTCATAATGTTCAGGTTTGACAATAAGGACAGACTTGGTGGCGTTAGGGATGTATCCTATCTCAGGGCCGGCGGTGTTCACAGTGTCCCACCACCCTTTTAAGTCTGAGATTTTACCAGCACCTGAGAGGTCATCCGCATAAGCCACCTGTTTCACCCATGTTTCTGCGAACGCGATTTCATTTTGGAGGACTGATAGGCCCAGGGCGTACATAGCCATGGCTATTGGGTCACCTTGTGTTGTTCCCTCAGATGATTTTAACACTTTCACTTTTCCACTGTGGCTATTTATGTATAAGTCGGTCGGGTATGTATAGGTATTTTCGACATACATAGCTAAGCTAGAGCACTTGGTTTTAATGTTATGTATCATAGTCTTTCTATTTATTTTGTTGAAGGCATTTTTGGCGTCAACAAGAAGCACTGCTTCGCACTCCACGTGGTCGAATATCTCCCGCATGGCATGGACTGCTGCTTCTCCTCCTGCCTGCTGCCCCGCACAAACTTGGAGGTTCCCTGCTGCCATTCTCACATCTTCTTTGACGACAGCCATGATGCATTTGCCTACGATGCGCCGCAGGACTTCTCCGACTCTAGGCCTGCATCCCGGCCTCTTGTCCATGGGAATGAGGCGGCATGCCGTCAGGGCGTCCACATAGTGGCAGCTGGAGGAGGCCTATGGATAGGAAATGGGTGTCAGTGTCGATGATATACTGGGAATAATTTTATTAATACCGACACACACACACACACACATATATATATATATATATATATATATATATATATATATATATATATATATATATATATATATATATATATATATATATATATATATATAGAGAGAGAGAGAGAGATTTTCAGAATAATCAATAACATCGGAGACAGCTGTGTCGTTACTTTACAGTATGAGGTCACTGATTATATACTGATCACTTAGCCTCGGCGCTGCCCTCCGCGGTCTACAATGTGACTAAACAGCTGTCTGCGGCATTATTCATTATTTGACACTCAAAATTACCTTCGCGTCCTAGCTGATCCTTGTCTACTGACGACTGACAAGTAATAATAATAACTATCACCCAACATGAGGAGTGTGTGTGTGTGTGTGTGTGTGGTGGGGGGGGGGGTATAAGTATTGCTTTAACAATGTACACATTCAAAACAAGTTTCCATGACAAACGAGATGGAGTGCACAGCAGTCTTACTTACATAAACAGAGAGAGAAACCGTGCATCATATTTGCTCTATTGAAAATAGTCAAGAGAGTTCAAAGTGGAAAGAGATTTACTCAGAGAGAGAGAGAGAGAGAGAGAGAGAGATATTTACATAGATTTACATAGATAATCAGACCACACAGACCCCATGGTCCAGACTTGGTGGTCTGTCCTTAAACCTAAGTGATTTTACACTAATCAGAAGACTCCAAAACGTTGCGTTTCTACTCTAGTTGATATTAAGTTGAAGGAAGTGACGGTCGAGCTTATTTTTGAAGGAGTCAATCGTGTTACACTGGACCACTGATGGTGGAAGCTTATTCCATTCTCGCACTACAACGTTGGTGAAGAAAAAATTGGTGCAGTCTGAATCTACTTGTCTACATCTGAGTTTTACGCCATTGTTCCTCGTGCGCAAAGTGTCATCGATCATAAACAATGTTGATCTGTCTACATTCGTGAAACCATTAAGTATTTTAAAACATTCGATCAGTTTTCCTCGGAGGCGACGTTTCTCAAGGGAGAACATGTTAAGGGTAGAAAGCCTTTCTTCGTAGGATTTGTTGCGCAAGGAAGGGATCATTTTCGTTGCCGACGCTGAACACCTTCTAATTTAGCAATATCCTTTGCATGGTGGGGAGACCAAAACTGTACCGCATATTCCAAGTGGGGTCTGACTAAACTGTTGTAGAGCGGGGGTATTACATCTTTATTCTTGAATACAAAGTTTCTTTTAATGAAGCCCAACATTCTGTTCGCTTTATTTGCTGCATCGATGCATTGCTGTGAGAATTTGAGGTTTGACGCGATTTTGACCCCCAAGTCTTTGACGCATTGAACGCTTTTGAGTTTAACGCCGCGCATTTCGTATTCGAACTTCTTATTCCTCGTTCCAACTTGAAGGACCTGGCACTTGTCTACGTTAAAGGGCATCTCCCATCTATCCGACCAGGCTGAAATTTTGTGCAAATCCTCTTGGAGGCTTTGCCTGTCTTCGTCAGAGAGAGATTGTATAAATATTCCGGTTGATAAGGTTAATAAATAAACACATGAATAATTGATGAAATATTGCTATAGAGACAGTGGCGTGGAACTAAATAAAAACATAAATAGATACACCAATAAACGGACAGATAGCTAGAAACACAAATAGATAGATAAACAAATAGACAGATAGATAGATATTAAAATATTATAATATTATAATAGCTTGAATACGTAATCAAATAAGTCTGACAATGGAACCTTGACAGTGAATATTAGTGCACGATATGAATCTTTATGACGCAGAAATCATGATGGTGAGGAAAAATAAATGATGAAAAAAATAATGATAATGATAATAATAATAATTATAATAATAATTAAAAAAAAAAAATAATAATAATAATAATAATAACAATACTACTACTACTACTACTACTACTACTACTACTACTACTAATAATAATAATAATAATAATAATAAAGGAACAACAGGGATTAATAAAAGGAAAGAATAACAGGCGACAAAAAAAAATGAATAATGTAAATAAGTTGACCTCTTTCTCTCTCTCTCTCTCTCTCTCTCTCTCTCTCTCTCTCTCTCTCTCTCTCTCTCTCCTCCGGCCCTTAACGCAAAGTTCCACTCTTCTTCGCGTTTAGTGTTGTTTCCCGTTCAAACACTCGTGCGCGTCACGTGTGAAAGAGAGGACGAGGCGAGATATTGAGTGGCAATATTGAGGGGAAGAAGGTAGAGGAAAAGGCGGAGTATTATTAGTTGATAGTGTAAAGGAAAGGGGAAGAAGAATATGAGAGGTTGAGGCGAAGCATTATTATATTTAAAGAAGACGGTAAAGAAGAGAGAGAGGATGAGGCGAGGCGAGAGTGTGGGAAGGGAAACACTGAGATGATCCTGAGGAAAGAATTGGGAAGACATGAAACGAAAAGAAACTGGAGAATAAGTGGAAAAAAATATATATAAGAAGAGAAGAAATGGGAGAAAAAATGGAGGCTCAGAAGAAATAAAATAGCAAACGAGAAAAAGACAGGAAGAGGTGAAATTATTGGGAAGATTTGCATGACGGAATATGAAAGGTACAAAATGTGAACGAATGAAATGAGGAAATTAAAAGAAAACTAGAGTGAATGATAGGCTACTAGAAATAGGAGAAGGAATTGGGAGGAAATTTAGGGAAATAAAAAATGAAAGACGGAGAAGAAATATGTGGCGAAGAATTGAATGCAAAGCAATTAAAGAAAAGAAGAAGTGAGAGAAGAAATGAAAGAAAGATAAATGAAAGACAAGAAGAACTCCTACTCATAATCCAGTCATTCCTCCGTCAATTTTCCCCTTCCACTCTCTTTCCTCCCTCTCCCAGCCGTCCGTCAGCCGTCAGGTAGGGGTGAGCAGGTACTGGTACCAGTACCGGTACTAACGGTACCAGCTAAACGGTACGGTACCGGTACCAGATTGCTCGGTACCGGTACCAGATTGCTCGGATTTATTTATTGGATTTATTGATAATTCTTCATGTCGATACTTTTTCTTTTTGGGTTGCTAATAAATATTGTTATTGTTATTAGACTATGATCAGTACAGCCATAATAACTATACATGCTATTTTGTTTTTTTTAATAAATAAATATTCACCTCATTCAGAGAGAGAGATCACCACTCAGTGAGTGGATATCTCAGTGATAAGGATATTCTCTCTCTCTCTCTCTCTGCCGTGTTCATCTGTTCAATGTGTTCTTACGTAACAGAAAACTGTCGTTCTAAAGATGCCGTGAATCTGGTGCTGTACACACGCCCCATATCCGTCACCAACCTGTTACCACTATAAGTTTCCCACTGCTAACCACTCAACCCTTCCACCTCTAACCCTCACCACACAGTTCAGGTGGTTAGTGGCTAAGCCTAATGGTGGTGGTTACTGGTTAGTGGTTGTGGCCGCCGGCCGGGTGTCGGATGTGCGGCGTGTGGAGTGTCCAAGGGTAGGTAAATTGGGTCAGTAAACTGTTTGGCGAGGGTTAGAGGTGGAGGAGGTTAGTGGTTAATGGTTAGTAGAAGTTGCAGGGTGTCGGGTAAAAAAAAAACTGTTATGCTCTAGAGATAAGCTAAATCTACTCCTGCCAGGGTAATGTATAAGGCACATTAGCCGTGGAATTCTCACAGGTCCCGCTAGTATTGTTTAATAAACATTAAAAAAAAAAAACATTGTTACTTTTCTTTACTATTGTGTCAATGTCATTAGTAAAGGTTGTAAAAATTACTTCTGGCCCTAGTACTCACATGTAACACTCAAACAGCAAAGCCTCGGTGACTTCTTGCTTCTTAAGATGGTAGTCATTATGACTATTAGTAAAATCACTATAAAATTTCCGAGTTCATGATGATAATGGTCAACAATATGAATATCATACCATCGTATTTTCCTATGATGATAGATTTTCATTCACAAAGTAACGAGTGGATGACAGTATTATCATTCACCACAGCCTTAATCAGTATAATGTCAATCCTTATTAATTATGAATTTATTCTTCTTTACCAGTATTATATAACATTTTCACTCACTCACACCAGTTTTTATGCCCTCCATGTAACAGTCGAAACACCCATATTCCTCAGTGTAAGTTGCCATTCTTGCTTCGTATAAACTTTTTGGAACACCACAGTACATACAGTAAATTTCAGTCTCTTGGTCACTATTAGACTTATTACTGTTGTCTGACCCCACTTTATTACTAATGTCATCACTGTTTCCTTCACAGTCCCCAAGAGATCTTGCCCATTTTGTGAATAGTTATCACACTCGTCACCGTTATCTTCATTCATATTGTCATCACTGTTTCCTTCACAGTCCCCCAGGAGATCTTGCCCATTTTGTGAATAATTATCACACTCGTCACCGTTATCTTCATTCATATTGTCATCACTGTTACCTTCACAGTTCCTCAGGAGATCTTGCGCATATTGTGAATAGTGTCAGGAACCAGAAAACGAACAAACAAGAGGAATAGCCATAACAGTACAGTGTAAACATCTCAAGTACAAGAGGAAACAACGAGGATAAAGAAAAACAGATACCCAGAGAGGAATGAGAGATATACAACTGTGTAAACATCTGACAGGACAAACACTAACAAGAAGGGTGACATATATAGCAGTGTAAACATCTCAAGTACAAAAGAAGGGAAACAACGAGGGTAAAGGAAAACAGATACCCAGACTCAGATACATAAAACAGATGCCCAGTGGGCGTGGTCAGAAAGTGTGAACAACCATTGAAAAAGACTCTGACCCGTGACGTCAGTCGTGGCGACATGTTATGAGCCAATAATTTAACAGAAAAATCACTGTGGGAGTGTCTTAAGACTGACTCACGAATAGCAGGAGAAGTAAAACAATACAACATAATGAGCGAGCAGATGGGTGTGACAGGAAGTATTGGCCACTGGTTATGTAAAGAATTAAGGGCGTGTCAAGGATGTAAGTCCGCCTAAAGCAAAGAAAAATGTGGCCTAGAAATCAGTGGTATGAGTAGACCGAGCTTGGTTCTCGCCTCAAGCAGACCTGCTACTCACTCAGCCGAGGATGGCTGTTGTGATCTTAATCGTGAGTAAAAATTCGAGAATCTAAGGGAAACCGTGTGAGTGGGACAGGATTGTGATTATTTGTTTGCGATGTAAAGCAAAGGTAAAACCACTGGGTGTGGTAAAATAATGTGTTTCCATGACTTGTAGTAGATTATACTACAGGAATGTGTTATTAGGATTTTGTGAAGAGAGTACATAATGATTGTGATGTAAGCAGATACAAACCACTGCTTGTGGAACGACGAGTGTTATTATTATTGGCAACAACTGAGCACATATTGTAGTATTATGTTTAAGACATGTCGTTTGTCATATGTTGCATCCATTGCTGAATATGCCAGTGTTATGATCGTCTGAGCATAGAATATTGCGTAAGGCAATTACTTTCATTTAATTTTAAATAAATGTATATTTTCTTTTTCCCTTGTTTATCCCCGAACACCAGTCTCCAATAACAACTTAAGCCGGATCACGCTACCAGGGATACGAGACGGTGAGATCATTTATGGAGTAATTAATGAGTGATAAAAGAGTTGATTTAATACAAGAAAAGAAGGGTCTAAAACTGGCGGCAGCGGTATAGGGATAAATAGGGACATGTGCTTACAGTGCTTTTGTTTAATTTACTCTGACGAGAAAACGCCTCTTATTTACATTAAGCTTTGCTCGTTTTAAGTGGCGGAAATAATAGTGACGATTTAATTATATAATTAATGGTTCTTCCGGAGGACATGGACTTTGACGATATGGTAATGGAAACTCTGGCCAACCACTGTTGTTCTGTAGTGCAATGGGTAGCACACGCGACTCAACCGAGAATTCTTGAGTTCCTTCCCGGGCGGAGTGGAGAGGGATGGGCAGTCTCTCTCCACCCGCGCCGTGATCCACTCCTCAGTGAGAGGGTGTCAGGTGACAGGCAGCGGCAGCGTCCTGCCTCTCAGGTTTGTTTGTTTTAGGATTGTTACCCCAGGATGGAGGGGAGCACGGGGCTCTACGCCTCACAGGGTGGCGGTGTGCCGCGGCGGACATGCAGCCATAGAGTGACTTTATAAAGGCCTAACCCGCGTCCCCCAGGTAGGAAGTGTAGAGTATGATCTAGAAAAAATGTGAAATACTAAGAAAAGTGTGAGGTATAGATAAAAAGTCATGAATAAATAAAAAAAAAAAAGAAACATATGGACAATAGTGTGAAGTATTAAGATAAATGTGTGAAGTAAGAGAATCAGAGGAAGAGGAGGCCAGGGTAGTGCCCCCCTCAGTTATCTACTACAAATAACATTAAATAAACAAATGAAAATAAATAAATAAATAAATATGCACACTTGCAGTGGAAAAAACGGAAAATGAGCGAAGAACAAAACAGGGAGTAACCTTTAATATAATAAGATGAAGGCTATAACGAAGAAGGGAGTAACCTTTAATATAATAAGATGAAGGCTATAACGAATAAGGGAGTAACCTTTAATATAATAAGATGAAGGCTATAACGAAGAAGGGAGTAACCTTTAATATAATAAGATGAAGGCTATAACGAACAAGGGAGTAACCGCATCACATAAATATAAGGAAAAGAAGGCTATAACAAACAAGGGAGTGACCTTAAAAATAATGAAAAGAAGGCTATAATTAACATGACTCTAGAGTAACTTTGGTAGTCAGATCCTTTTCTCATGATAATACATATGCAAAAGTGGCAGCGCTCCTAGAAACAGGAGCGTGTGTGAGTTTTAACGGATGAATTTATTAAAATTAGGGCTCGCAGTAAATAACTGTGAAGCGAAACCCGTGAATATTGTCTCTGTGCAAAGATACCATATTGAAAATGACGGTAAAAGACAAGTTAATATGGAAGGAAAAAGTAGTTTCCAAGACTTATTGATAACACGCGATGTAGATTTGCCGACTCATATTATGTTGAGTACTGATTTGTCGTGTAGCACGAGATTATTTTGAAAACATTGCAACTAAATGAGGAACAAAAGAACGAAGCTTAAAACTGATAATAGAAGGGGAAACCATACAATTATGCCCGGAAAATGTCTTATATCTAGAGGTGAAGGATCTTAGCTAAATGTAGATGGAAATGAAGAAGGTCTCACTGAAAATAAGGCCGTACGTTGCCAAGCAGCGGAACCTTTGCAACTGCATGCATCTGTTGCAGGTTACATAACGCTAGTGACGCAACTACAGGCAAGTGAAGCTTATTTGAGCCTTGTGTTAGTACTCCTCAGGCTAGAGTCTTGTGCTCAGGGATAGTTAAGTTAGCCCCTTCATCTGACAATCAAAGATCTTATGTCACTGTGCCGTATTTGAATATTGAAAGTGAGTGTAAAGATAGATGATAATACAACGTTAGGATTTGTGAAGCCTGTCACTCATGAGCAATACGCTGATCCGCCACAAGTATCTAGTGTACAGACCGCTGACACAGCTAAAACAGACTTGAAGCCCGCAGAGCTTGAAGTAAGGAAGAAAAGCCTCTATCAAATTGTTGACGCTAAATTCCCAAGTGAAGAGAGAGAATTAGGTTTTAAAGTCCTTAATAGATAAATATATAACAGTGTTTTCCACAGAACAAGAACCATTAACAGTAACGCCCTATTTTTTCAAGCACCATCAAGCAAAACACTGATGAAGTAGTGCACAGGCGTCCATATAACATTCCTATCAGTTATCATGACAGAGTAAATGAACAGCTTATATCGCTCTAGCTACAGGGTGTGATTCGCCCTTCGCGATCACCCTATAATGCCCCACTTATCCCAGTGCAAAAAAAGATGGAGTACTACGACTTTGTCTGGACTTCCGGGCACTTAATAAAACACTACGGGACGACCGGTACCCACTCCCTAATATAACTACCATATTCAATCAATTGGAAGATAGTAAGTTTTTTTTCATGCCTAGACTTGAAACAGGGTTACCATCAAATCCCCCAAGATGAAACCAGCAGAGAAAAGACGGCATTTTCTTCTCCAGCAGGACATTGGGAATTTACTTCCCTCCCCTTTGGCCTTAAAACAGCCCCGTCCTGCTTCAAGAAAATAATAAACACTGTCCTTACAGGACTATTAAGCAACAAGGTTCAGGTGTACCTTGATGACATAATTATCCTGGGCGATATATTTTCTAATCACGCAGATAACTTAGAACAAATTATGGATCGCTTAAAGGAAGCCAACCTGACTCTTAAGATGGAGAAGTGTAACTTTTTTAAGGACAAAGTAGATTACCTGGGCCATGCCATCAGCTCAGAGGGAATAAGACCTCAGTCTAGCAAGCTGGAGGCCATACAAAACGTCCTGGCCCCCCAAACTATTCATGATTTACAGTCATTTCTTGGATTGACTAATTATTATCGCAAATTTATTGCAAATTATTCACAAATTGTTGCTCCTTTTCTAAAAGATTTACAAAGGGAAGAAAGGTACACTAAAAAAAATATATATAAAAATTAAAATAAAATAAATAAATAAATAAATAAAACTCCACTCATATGGACGGATGAAACAAAAATTGCGTTCTCAACCCTTAAGGATAGAATGCTTGGTACAGTCACTCTACGCATCCTACTACAATACTGGTGGAGTATTGCAATAACAGGATAATGATGATAAACTAAGACCTGTATCTTTTTGTGAGAAGTGAATACGGCAGAACAGCGGTACAGTATAGTTGAACGAGAGGCTTTAACTGTAATTTATGGGTTACACGTAAACCGCCCATTAATACTGGGTTACCCTGTTGAGATCCACACGGGTCACAGACCTTTAGTCTGGTTGTTACAGGTAGCTAGTCCCAACGGCAGGATAGAGATGGCAGACTCTCATGAGTGAGTATGGTTTCACAATCAATCATTTGCCTGGCAAGGAAAATATAGTAGCAGATTTTTTTAATCAAGGATGAAGGCTCACAGGACACTGAGATTGAATTAGAAGGACACGCGCGATAATGTTTGTGGACGGAGAACAACAAAAACCGTGGAACACGTGGATAATGAGGGGCAAGGAATTGCACTAGTGCAGAAAAGGAAACAGGCGCCGAAAATGAGAAAATAAAATATATGATATGTATGGACCTGAATAGTGAGTGTATTGGCCACACACTTGACTGGAGTATTCAGGAGATTAGTGAGCTGCATGCTGAGCAGCCAGCATATAAGTTTGCTAAAAGAAGGAAGCCCCATGAATGAAAATTGAGCAAAGACTCAGAGAAAAAAGGCATAATGTGAGATGCCGCCCCTGTTAGAGGTACAGGTGGAAATTATGTTATATTGTGTTGAAGATGGGCATAATGTGAGATGCCGCCCCTGTCAGAGTTACAGGTGGAAATAAATGATGTGTTTTAGTGAGTCCGTACGGAGAAGCCACTAAGGTGGTGGTTCTACCCCCCAAGTATTTCCAAGGCGATAACTCTGGCTCATTCGTCGCCACTGCAGGGCACGGAGGAACCAAAGTTACGTTATGTCGGTGTAGAAAGTTCGCTTTCTGGCCTGGAATGAAACGGGATGTAGAAAATTATGTAAGGAAGTGCGTCATGGTAGTCGTTTTAAAAGTGAGTTGGGCACCCTGCTCCTTGGCGGCAATATCCAGACGTCACCGCTCCTTTTGAGAGAATACACATGGACCTTGTGGGTCCCATGGGTGTATCGGACAATGGGGTTCGATACGTAATGCCCATAGTTGATGTTTTTAAAAGGTATTTGATTACAGTACCCTTACGGAGTAAGGAAGCCCGCGAAATAGCAGGGCGTTGTACGTGGATGTTGTTTGTGTACACGGTGTTCCTCAGACAGTTGTTACAGGTCAAGGTTCAGAGTTCGTTAATTCCGTGATGCAGGAGATAAATTAGAAGCTACCTGTGCGACACGCGAATAACGGCTTACCATACAAATGGAAATGGAATAATAAAGCGCGCAAATTATACTGTTGTTACCATTTTGAGGAGAATGTTCTAGGAAATGTGTCCGTTTGGGATATAATGCTACTTATAGACATCTTGGCCTATAATCCTGCGTATTATCGCACCATAAAGGAGTCCCTATTTTATCGAGAGAGAAAGAGAGAGGATTTTTAGAGATCCTCCTGTACCCTACACTATGTTAGAAAAAAATTCAGCAGCCCTGGTATGATATTTACTCCTATAAAGAGGAAATGGCTGCAATTGCAAGGAAAGTTTATGATATTTACTCCTATGAAGAGGAAATGGCTGCAATTGCAAGGAAAGTTTATGATATTGACTCCTATGAAGAGGAAATGGCTGCAATTGCAAATAAAGTTTATGATAGATGCCAGGTTTACAATGAAGAAAGTGGAGAAGAAATGGAAAAGTATTACCAAGTTACAAAAATCAAAACTATCAACGTTGGCGACAGAGTGTTCCTCAAACATACACCAAAAAGAATAGAAAAGAAAAAGTTGCAACCTATTTTTGATGGACCCTGCAGGGTAATAGAGAAGATCAGTGATATAATGGTAAAAATTATAAACCTCAGGACTAGTAAGGTTTCAACGGTCCCCACAGATAGAGTAAAAGTCCTTCATGAAGATTGCATCGACGTGCAGCAATGTCCAACGATTAGGCGAGCATACCCTTTAAATCCAGAGACAGACACTGATCTATTCTTTGCATTGCTCAACCCTGAAATCGCTGAGAAAACTTCTACCGAAAATAATGACTCGTAGCGGAGAGGTGACTGCTACTCATGACACATTAAATAATGTTCGTTCTACACCAGCAATAAACAGCTGATGCACAGGCCCTACCTTCTCAGGTTACTCCCAAACTTTCAGAGCCACCTCGGCATAGATAAAGCCTTCGCTCTTCGATGGTACAAGAGTTGCCTAATGTAATGTCAAAACTAATACGATATAGAACAGGAATAATGCATAAGGATGAAAATGCAATAATTGAGCGGAAATATGACGAAATAAACCACAGATTGATTTGACTCTTTCGGTGTACGACTAAATGACACAACAGGAGTCCCCAACACGTGCTGGCCAAAGTTTCACACCAACATACTATCTATATTATAGTCCTCACAGACAGAGACTATAGTACAGTTTAGCCTCACAGAAGATGTTTTAGCTGCATTATATAAAGCACGGATTTTAACTGCTTCGTTACTTGAAATGTTATTCAAATGTCACCTGAGTATCCAGCTGTAAAAGCAATAAAATACACACTCTTTAATTTTGAAAACGAATTCAGTTCATTGTTGCATCATCTAAAAAAAGTTTTAGGCTATGTGATGACTACTATTCAAAACAAGCTGCATGCTGCTATGAATTATAGAGAAAAGAAAAAACAGGAAATAATTTTTTGAGGATCCTTGTCTAATAACCTATTTGGTACCATGACCCAGGCTCAAGTTGATGCTATTCATGAAATAATAGAGGACTAGAGTCATTAACTGAGAAAGATTTTATATAGTTATATGTTTATTATGGAAAACTCAACATCATTAAGTAATATGCATGCCATGCAATCTGCCTTTAATAAGCTATATTCAGCTGTAGATGTATTGAACCAAGTTGTGCGCCATTTTACTATAAACTTTGGCATTAGGAAGAGAAAAAAGCTCCTACAAATACGTATTGTTGTATTTTGACTTAGCATTGAGACACATAAGTCCAGGTATACAGGATTCAAAGTTGAGTCTGCAGGCTCCCTGCAAACATACATAGCTCCAACCATTATGTGAGACAAACAGTTGTTCAGCACATTAAAGGAAGCCTAGGTTCGGCCTCCAGGTCTTTTGTGCCTTGCAGTTCTTGATTTTTTAGCTCTATATAGGGATGTAATAACTGTCCTCCAGGACAACGGCTTTGCACGATTCTCGTAATTTCTATTTCACCAAACCTTTGCGAGGAGATCCGATTGACACCTTTGATGTCTTTCAGATCGACTCCTTCCATTCTGTGCAGAATAGCACTTACTTTCTTATGTATAGTGTTGATTCAAGATGTATTGCCTTCAGTGAGAATAGGAAAATATATTTTCTGCTTTCTAGTATAAAACACTGTAACAAGAATAACCATATGTTAGTTTGTCCTCCCACAGGCCCCGTCTATGAGGCTAGTAACGCAGCCTCTTGTAAATCGGCTGCTTTCTTGAAACATGAGTCAGTGATCAACCTCTGCCACACAATAGTCTTGAAAACATTTCCCCCTATGTTTATAAAAGGTCCTGGCTACTGGACCTGTTCACTTGCCTCCCCCATCACTCTGACACTCACATGCCCTACCCATCCTGTAAACAGACATACTGTCAGCCTGACGGATAATGGGATATTGATGCTTCGGCAAGGTTCTCTTCGCAGTGCTGAGTCCATCCCCCTACAGGAGCTAACAGCTGGCTTGCAGCCCCTAAATTATGTGGTCGAGCCGGATCAGCCCTTTCAACCCGTAATCCATTGGTGGATTGTCTTCGCCATTGTCGTGATCCTGGTTCTACTGCTGGTGACGTCTGCCGTGGGGTATTCCTATGTCCTGCGCTACGCACGACGCTGCCTACTTCAGACTCAAGCCAACTGCAGACATTGCAAGGCGTATCTTCTCCACCAACACCTGTGAGATCTCAGGGGCGAGATCTTCCGGAAGGGGAAGTATGTCAGGAACCAGAAAACGAACAAACAAGAGGAATAGCCATAACAGTACAGTGTAAACATCTCAAGTACAAAAGAGGGGAAACAACGAGGATAAAGAAAAACAGATACCCAGAGAGGAATGAGAGATATACAACTGTGTAAACATCTGACAGGACAAACACTAACAAGAAGGGTGACATATATAACAGTGTAAACATCTCAAGTACAAAAGAGGGGAAACAACGAGGGTAGTTTGCAGTTTTAACTACCTCTGAACGATGCTGACCGGGCTTTAAATCGATTGATATAGTGATTCCA
>NW_026111581.1:265000-277500 GCF_024679095.1 Eriocheir sinensis | reverse complement strand
TCTCTTTTGGCCACTTTTCCCTTTTGTTTTTGTGGGAACAGTGACTAGCACCCTTTTTTACACCATTTTGTGTTGCCCTTGAGCTGTATCCTTAGCTTTAAAAAAAAAAAAAAAAAAAAAAAATATATATATATATATATATATATATATATATATATATATATATATATATATATATATATATATATATATATATATATATATTATTTTTAGTCTCCATGTAGATATGATATGATATTGAGTTATGTATCCATATCTCGTACCCCCATGTGTAAGGTTTTGTACCCCCTGGGGGTACAGGTACCCCAGGTTAAGAACCACTGTAAACTGAGCGCACAAAACCATGGAGCCAGATCTCTTTTGTAATGGTTGCAAATGCTCCTGTCTACAGTAATAGTACAGACAACCTTGAATTATGCATGCTGTATGTTTCTGAAGCAATGGTATATGACAGTTATGTCAGTATTATAATATTGATATTTTCCCACTGTAAGGGTTCTGAGGTGATGGAAGAAGTCAAGAGCAAAGTGAGGAGTATCCTTCCTAGTATTCTTCCATCGCTTCTGAAAGAAGTACGGGAACACCTCCTAAATGAAGTGGAGTAGAAACAGTTGCTGACCTGAAGTATGTGGAAGCAAAGGACCTTCCCATGTTGAAGAGTATTCAAGTGCGTAAGCTCTTGGACAAATTGAAGCATGGTATGAAAATGTGCCTTGTTTATATTGACTCGCTACAATTGATGAATGAACATTTGTAAAACATTGATTCTACGTATTTTTCCTGGTTCGTATACATTTTTTTTTATGAGTAACTGTGTTTTTGTATTATATTTCAGCAGAATCAGATCTTCAAACACTACAGTCAGCAATAAGTGAAGATGTGACATGTGACAATAGTACATCACCTTCAACCTCAAAATATAATGCAGATCTGGCTTCACCGAGTTCCATTCGTAGTTTCTTCATCTCTTTAGTATGTTCTTCTTCCATCCACTTCAAAATCTGGGCTCCCTTTGATAACACTGCTGAATTGATTTTATCTTCAATATTAATGCTTGACAGTTCCTTAAAATGCACAAACATTCCAGTTTGTTCAAATAGGTATGGCCATTCTTTTCTTAGGGCAGGAACTGATAACTTTCTCTCTATAATATCTTTCCTCTGAGAAGAGTATGTATCCTTCATTAAATCTTCCACCTGTTCACTGTCTCTTAGCAAGTACTTACTCTTTAATAATGATTTTTTGTTCTCCTGGCTCTCATCTGTCTCTCCATCAGGATGATCCTCAGGCAGAAAATTAGTACATCCATACTTTTCACATAGCTTTATGTTATGAAGAGAACCATCTTTCAAAGCATCAGCCTCATTTGTAATAGTCTCATCTCTCTTCCTCTTCCTTGAAAAATCACGTTTTCCTATTTAATATCCTGTTCCTATAAGAGTTCCTTCAATTCTGTCCTGAAAGGACTCTGGGTAGGCCTTGACCATTTTCTGAGCAATAGATTGTAATGTCTTATTTCCTGGCTTCATACTTATCTTAGAAATTTCAGCAGATAGTATTCGAACCATTTCCCTTCTAGCTGAAGGCTTTGGCCTTCTAGCACCTTTTTTTTTAAATTTGACAACAGATCTCTATTTGGGAATTTTGTTTATGGTATCTCAAAATCTTCTGCCCAAGTGGCATTCATATTTATGGTCAAGGCTTGCCAGAGTCCTTTCAGGACAGGATTGAAGGAACTTTTATAGGAACAGGATATGATTCCTTCATAAACAGTTGCAAACAAGGTTTGAAAACATAAATAGGAAAACATGTGATTTTTCAAGGAAGAGGAAGAGGATGAAGAAACTACGAATGGAACTCGGTGAAGCCAGATCTGCTGTGGGTAACAAAAGCCCAGAAATATTTGCAACACTCTATGCCATCATGTCATACTTCCATGACACTGAAGAACTGGTGTTCCGGTTTGTTCAGGTGAGCTATATGTTGCTAAGGGTATTGCTGCTTAAGGGGGTATCCTCGATTCAAATCATGGTTTGGGCTCAAATTTGTCATTGTTAGGTTTTCATGGTTTCAAGTAGTCCCGGGCTCGGAGAGTTCAGTGCCGCGCCAGCCGTACGAGAACTTTAAATTTTAAAGGTCTCAGCGCTGTTAAATCCCACCCCCACGAGGCAGCTGAGTGCGTACTGTTGCCATATGGTGGTCATATATTTATTGTTTATACGTTATTTAGACCATTGAAGTATGTTTTTTATTACATACTGCAGTATGACAGTTTGGGTGGAGCGAGAGGCTACTGCTGCCATGCGGGACTGACTCGGCGTGAGTGGCGCGCAGTTTTCCATCTGACAAGCACAGATGAAATTCCAAAACATAGCAGATGTCCAGAAGGGGTGGATTCTTGGTGTTTTTATAAGAAAGCCTTGGCTGAGAAGAGACCACCACCCTCTCATAAAAATATGAAAATAAAACTTGACCTTTCAGAGAGTGAACTGAAACTTGTGCTTGGTGTATATATAGACTTGATACAACCTACTCTTCTCTCACGATGTTTAAAAGGGAGAACGCAAAACAAAAATGAATCCTTCCATAGCAAACTGTGGAAAAGATGCTTGAAAACCAAGTTTCATGGTGCTCAAACAACTATGTTTGCTTTCCACATGACCGTCTTGGAACATAACAAAGGATACATTGAAAGTTCCTTGCTCCATGAATTCTTTGGAGGGATATCAGAATCTGGAACCGAGGTCAAACTAGAAAAGAAAAGACTCCAAAAGTCAATGGAAATATCCCTTCCAAGGAGGAAAAGATCTAAGATAAGCAAGGATGAAAAAGTGGAGGGATATGGTGGAGGAAAATTTTAAGGAACCGTAGAGTGACCACCAAAGACATCAACATTTACCATATATTTTTTTCGTTTCCAAACAAAACAATGACTGCTTTATGTTCCTTATAAAATTCTGAAAAAAAATGTTTTATGTGCAAAAAAACTGTAGGATTAATATTTCTATGTGAAATTTACATGTAAAATCTTTAAACGCGATTTTCTCAAAATGTTGTTTTTTAGTGAGTTACTGATATCTGATTGGAAATATCTCATCACCACTTACATCAATTCTTATTTTCTTTTCAGTTCTCAGTTAGTGGGACATAAAAGAATAATTTAATCTTATAAAATGAAGTTTTTTGTTGATCTTCTATAAAGTACATGCGTTTGAAAATAAAGTTTCTTTAAAAATGTGATATTTTTACTTATTTATTCATACTTTTGAAAATAAACAAATTACGGAAAATAAAATAAGATGAAAAGTTTCCATATACATCATACTTTCAGAAAATGCCAAGTAAAATGTTCTGCAAGTATTTAGAAGAGAGATATTAAAACTTAAAAAAACCCAAAAATTTTAACAAAAACATTTATAAAAAAAAAAATTAATCAGATATCTATGAAACTTATGGCAAACCCATTTCTTTTCATGCTCTTCAATACTAGAAAACGGGAAGTTTCTAATGGCAATAATAAAAAAGTTTTTCTGAATCGAGGATCCCCTTAATATACATATATATATATATATATATATATATATATATATATATATATATATATATATATATATCTATATCTATATATATATATATATATATATATATATATATATATATATATATATATATATATATATATATATATGTATATATATATATATATATATGTATATATATATATATATATATATATATACACCGGGCATTTGATATGTGCGTGTTCGAAATATGCGAATTCGCTCATGTGCAACTAACCTAAATGAGCCAAGTATTCGTTTTATGCGAGAAAAATTCACTTTTATGCGATGAGCGGCGCCTGTGGAACTGGCTGGTGAGGTACGGTGGCCGACTCGCACTAGAGGGCGGCGGGTGCAAATGTTTTCCCGCACTTTCCTCGCCTATAATTAACCTTTTCCTCCCTCTGATCCTAAAGTTAATCCTCAGGTAGCTAATTATCAGCTTAAATCGTAGAATTTGGGTGTGTCTCCACGGAAGCAATCAATATGCTTTATTGTCGCTTTAGTGCTTTATTATTGTGAAATGGTGCCGGAATAAATAGTTAGAGCGTTCGAAAACGGGTCGTGGAACATAACCCCCTATAATTAATGGGATGATAGGTTCTATATATGCGAACTCACATTATGCGAGCTTTTTTCAGAACGTAACCCTCATATATAACGAATAGCTGGTGTGTGTATATATACATATATATATATATATATATATATATATATATATATATATATATATATATATATATATATATATATATATATATATATATATATATATATATATATATATATATATATATATATATATATATATATATATATATATATATATATATATATATATATATATATATATATATTTAATATATATATATATATATATATATATATAATATATATATATATATATATATATATATATATATATATAACACGGAGAGTAGTTCAGCATGCTCTCTAAAGACAGATCCTCTCTTTATCCACCCCACACTACATACCCATAACATAAACCCCTTTTGCCAAAATTCAAAATTCAAAAGGGCACAATTAAGCAAGGCCTCGGAGGCCCCGCCTGGGGAGGACCAAATTCCCAGGAGGACTCCCCTTCTGGCTGCCGACCCGAGAGGTGTCTTGAATACTCCTCGAACCTCTTTCTTCTCAATCTCTGCAACATTCGCGGTCTTCGCTCTAATTTTCATTCTGTGGAACATCATCTCTCCTCCTCTAAACCTCACCTTCTCTTCCTTACCGAAACACAGGTTTCTGAGGCTACTGACAGCAATCTCTACTCTGTTCCCTCCTACTATCTCTATCCTAAATTTCAATCCAAAGCTGGATGTTGCGCCTACGTGCGCAACGACATCACTTGCTCTCGTGCCCACGACCTTGACTCTTCTGAATTTTCCACCATCTGGTTAAGACTTCACTGTCATTCTCTTACAAAATACATCTGTGCTGTTTATCTCTCACTAACTCTACCAGCTATGAAAAATTCTCTGACTATTTGAATTCCAAAGTGGAGCACATCTTAACCCACTCTCCCTTCGCTGAAATCTCCATCTTAGGATATTTCAATGTTCACCACCAGCTTTGGCTTTCATCCTCTTTCACTGACCAGCCTGATGAACAAGCCTACAACTTTGCTATCCTCAACGACCTAGAGCAGTTGGTCCAGCACCCTACACGTATTCCTGACCGTCTTGGAGATCGGCCCAACATTCTAGACCTCTTCCTTACCTCAAACCCTTCTGCTTATTCTGTCAAACTGTTCTCTCCGTTGGGCTCCTCCGATCACAATCTTATTTCTGCATCCTGTCCTATCGCTCCTGTACATCCTCTGGACCCACCGAAGAGGCGATGCTTCTGGCATTTTGCTTCAGCTCGGTGGGACGACCTGAGGATGTACTTTTCAATTCCCGTGGAATGATTATTGCTTCCAGGATAGAGACCCTCTGTGTGTGCTCAGCGCATCACAGAGGTGATTGTCTCTGGAATGAGGCATACATTCTCGTTCTTTCTCTACTCCTCACGCTAAAAAGCCTTGGTTTAATCACGCTTGTTCTCGTGCTGTCAATGATAGAGAGGTCGCTCACAAAAGATACCAGAGCCTTCAAACTAATGCTAATTATGAACTTTACATTTCTGCCCGAAATCGTGCCAAATCTATTCTCCGACTAACCAAAAATTCTTTCATTAATAAAAAATGTCAAAACCTTGCTTTCTCTAACTCTTCCCGTGACTTCTGGCATCTAGCCAAAAACATCTCCTCCAACTTCACTTCTTCATCTTTCCCTCCACTCCTTAGTCCTGACGGCAACACTGCCGTCTCATCTATCTCTAAGGCTGAACTCTTCTCTCAAACTTTTTCTAAAAACTCCACTCTGGACGATTCTGGGCATATTCCTCCTACTCATCCCCCTCTGACTCCTTTATGCCTGTTATAAAGATTCTTCAAAATGATGTTTTCTATGCCCTCTCTGGCCTCAATCCTCAGAAGGCTTATGGACCTGATGGAGTGCCTCCTATTGTCCTTAAAAACTGTGCCTCCGTGCTGTCACCCTGCCTGGTCAAACTCTTTCGCCTCTGCCTGTCAACATCTACCTTTCCTTCTTGCTGGAAGTATGACTTCACACAGCCTGTACCTAAGAAGGGTGACCGCTCCAATCCCTCAAACTACCGTCCTATTGCTTTACTTTCTTGTCTATCTAAAGCTTTTGAATCAATCCTTAACCGTAAGATTCAAAAGCACCTTTCCACTTCTGACCTTCTATCTGATCGCCAGTATGGGTTCCGCAAGGGGCGTTCTACTGGTGATCTCCTAACTGACTCTTGGTCATCCTCTCTTAGCCGTTTCGGTGAAACTTTTGCTATTGCGCTGGACATATCAAAAGCTTTTGATAGGGTCTGGCACAAATCTTTGCTTTCTAAACTACCCTCCTACGGTTTCTATCCTTCTCTCTGTACCTTTATCTCCAGTTTCCTTTCTGACCGTTCTATTTCTGCCGTGGTAGACGATCACTGTTCTTCCCCTAAGTCTATTAACAGTGGTGTCCCACAGGGTTCTGTCCTATCTCCCACTCTTTTTCTGTTGTTCATTGATGATCTTCTTTCCAAAACGAACTGTCCTATCCATTCCTACGCCGATGATTCCACTCTGCATTATTCAACTTCTTTTAATAGAAGACCCACCCTTCAGGAACTTAACGACTCAAGGCTGGAGGCTGCAGAACGCTTAGCCTCAGACCTTACTATTATTTCCGATTGGGGCAAGAAGAACCTGGTGTCCTTCAACGCCTCAAAAACACAGTTTCTCCACCTATCCACATGACACAATCTTCCAAACAACTATCCCCTATTCTTTGACAACACCCAGCTATCACCTTCCTCAACACTAAACATCCTCAGTCTATCCTTAACTCAAAATCTCAACTGGAAACTTCATATCTCATCTCTTACTAAATCAGCTTCCTCGAGGCTGGGCGTTCTGTACCGTCTCCGCCAGTTCTTCTCCCCTGCACAGTTGCTGTCCATATACAGGGGCCTTGTCCGCCCTCGTATGGAGTATGCATCTCATGTGTGGGGGGGCTCCACTCACACAGCTCTTCTGGACAGAGTGGAGGCAAAGGCTCTTCGTCTCATCAGCTCTCCTCCTCATACTGATAGTCTTCTACCTCTTAAATTCCGCCGCAATGTTGCCTCTCTTTCTATCTTCTATCGATATTTCCACGCTGACTGCTCTTCTGAACTTGCTAACTGCATGCCTCCCCCCCTCCCGCGGCCCCGCTGCACTCGACTTTCTACTCATGCTCATCCCTATACTGTCCAAACCCCTTATGCAAGAGTTAACCAGCATCTTCACTCTTTCATCCCTCACGCTAGTAAACTCTGGAACAATCTTCCTTCATCTGTATTTCCTCCTGCCTACGACTTGAACTCTTTCAAGAGGAGGTATCAGGACACCTCTCCTCCCAGAAAGCTTATCTTTCGGCCACCTCTTTGGATTCTTTTAGGAGCAGCAGTAGCGGGCTTTTTTTTTAATGTTTACTTTTGTGCCCTTGAGCTGTCTCTTTGCTGTAAAAAAAAAAAAATATATATATATATATATATATATATATATATATATATATATATATATATATATATATATATATATATATATATATATATATATATATTTATATATATATATATATATATATATATATATATATATATATATATATATATATATATATATATATATATATATATATATATATATATATATATTTTTTTGCATGTCTCTCCCATTCTGGAAGACCTCCTCAAAGTCCTTCTTCTGTAGTCCTTCAGGTAACTTTCCGATGCCTCTTTCAGCTCCTCTGTTGACTGGAATCTGGTTCCCCTGAGGCTGTCTTTCATACATGGGAACATGAAGAAGTCGCAAGGAGCTAGGTCAGGGCTGTAGGGTGGGTGTTGTATCACTTTCATTCCCCTGTCGGCCATCCAAGTGGTCACCAGGGTTGACCTGTGGCATGGGGCATTGTCCTGGTGGAACCACCACTGACCACTCCTCCACTGCTGAGGCCTCTTCTTCCTCATCTTCTCCCTGAACCTTTTCAGAACAGTAAGATAATATTCCTTATTGACAGACTGACCTGAGGAACCCATTCAATGTGAATGAGCCCCTGGGAGTCAAAGAAAGGAATGACCATGGCCTTCTCTTGTGACTTGCTCATCTTTGCCTTTTTGGGCCTGGGGGAGTTTGCGTGCTTCCACTGAGCACTCTGCCGTTTGCTCTCAGGGTCAAAGGTGAACACCCAACTCTCATCACAATTCACTACCTTATTCAGGAAAGCTGAATCAGCCTCTATCATTTCGAGAATGTCAGTGCAACATTCCACACGAAACTGCTTCTGGTCGTCGGAGAGGATCTTTGGCACGAACTTGGCACAGACTTTGTGAAGCTTCAAATCTTCGGTCAGAACTGTCTCTACTGTGCCAGTACTAATGCCAACAGCTTCAGATAGCATCCTCACAGATATTCGACGGTCTTGCATCACTAACCTTTGCACTTCCTCAATGTTTTCCTCCTTGCGTGCACTTTTTGGTGCTCCAGATCTGGGTTCATCTTCAACTTGTTCATTTCCTTCAGAAAATCTGTTAAACCACCGGTAGAAACTTGCTTGGCTCATCCTTTCATCCCCATAGGCTTCTTTTAACAATCCATAAGCTTCTTGTTTTGTTTTCTTAAGTTTAACACAAAATTTGATGGCGTAACGTTGCTCCATGTTTCCTTGCATCGTGACACGTGCTCGGAGATCGGCAAACCGGATCAGACTGGTTCCACCACAATCACCGCGGCGCTCAGACCTGCTAACATAGAAAGTTGCCAGTTGGTAATTTTATAGAGTATATGTATGTGTACTTCTCCATGAAAAAGTATTTTGATCATACCATATTTAATGTCTCTCCTGACATTTTCTCATTACTTATTGAACGTACATATATATATATACTCGTATATATATATATATATATATATATATATATATATATATATATATATATATATATATATATATATATATATATATATATATATATATATATATATATATATATATATATATATATATATATATATATATATATATATATATATATATATATATATATATATATATATATATATATATATATATATATATATATATATATATATATATATATATATATATATATATATATATATATATATATAAATATATATATATATATATATTATATATATATATATATATATATATATATATATATATATATTGAGGAGGAATCAAGAAATTGTTTAATTGCAGAACATGTTTAGTTAATAAGGGTTTTGTAATTAATCCCCACGCTACCACTCGGATTTTTCAGTCACCGCCGAGTGGCTTAAAACTACCCACATGCTGTCCTGAAGACTATCCATCAACCCGGACTCTAGAGGAAACCGTCCAAGCGAATCAAGAACGAGTTTCGGGGGCATGAGCCAATGCAAGATGGCGCCACTATAAACACTCGCCTGCGCCAGAACGGGCTGGGCCGACCATCAGGCCCCACCTGGAAGAAGCCTTGGGCCGACCATCGGACCCCACCAGGAAGATGCCTACCGGCGCAACAGGCAACGACGTAAAAGAAAAACAACAACAAAAAAAAAAAACACTCTTTCTAAAAGGGCGTTACTTGTGTTGGTTTTAATCTGTATTTTGTTTCCCCCGTCTACCATCCAATGTATCTATAACCTGTTTGTAATTTCGTAGGTTTTGTTTGTTTACGCATGAATTGATGTGAGTGGTTTACCCTCCTTTGTCCATGTGTGCATACCATACTATATCATAAGTGGTTTACCTTGCTTTGTCCATGTGTGAATATTGTACTACATCACTATATTTTTTTTTTTTTAAGGGCGCCATTGGCTCTATGCTAAAGTGTTCGGCATTTGCTGAAAGACTGCTAATTCAGTTCTTGCGCACAGCATAACGATGAGAGAAGTAGCGCCAATCATAACCATAGCACAGATATATTGTTTTACTTGCTTAGTAGGAGGTTTTATAGTTGCCTTAAATATTTTAATGTTTAATTTTACTATTTTCAGTCTGATTTAGATGTAGCAAGGGCTGACCTTCAAGAGAAGCTTCCTGAAACACCATGTTTGATAGTATGTGGTAAGCTTTTCATTGATTTCATTGTTTGAATATAGGTATTTCATATCTATACTTATACAACTTGTTACATTTCACAATAATTTGAGCCATGAACATGTATACATGAATGTTTAATTATTCTGTCTACCTATCTATCTATATACAGCTTGGCTTACTTCCCTCAGTATAGGTGTTACCTTTGTATTTGCCACTGAATGTGCATCCTTCTATAACACATTAATCTGTCATGCTTTTCAAAGTAGTTTATTGCATGTAACATCTATTTTATTTCAGGGGAATCCAGGTTAACAGCAACTTTATGCTGGCTATTGATGGTGTAATTGTCAATGACCACATAAGTGACATAACCATGGGTGTTGCTATGCTCCTTGCAGCTTATTACAATTTCAGCATAAAATATCCTGCTGGAGTTGCAGCAACACTAAAATTCCTCCAAAGGTGAATTTTAAGTAAAGGTTATTTGATTCTTTCTCCTTAATTTAACCTGGTACCTCTCCTAAAAAGGAAAAAAAAATCATTATTTCAGTAATTTGGCTGATAACACTTTTTTTGTATTCATATTCCATATATAGTTAATGCTGTCATGTAAGAAAAAATATTTACTATTCTCATGGTTGCAGATGTTTCATTGCCATAAATCCAGACAGGGGAAGCAGAATCGAGATCAAGAAACACTGCAAGCGTTATTCGCAGGTCCACCCTAAGGTGCTATCTTTCATAAATGAAATATGCTGACTAAGAGTGGAGAGGCTGAATACCATTAAGTATAGTCTCATGTTTTGCAATATTTGTGACACAATTATTTGAAGGTTAATGTAAGTGAATTACATACTTAGTGACCTACATTATTTCATGCTATGTGTCTGTGCAGAATACGTGAAATCTGAATATTTATATTTAGTATGTATTTTAATATGTTGTGCCCCCAAAACAGATATTTATCAAATTTACTAAAGAAATACTGCCACCATATTCCCTGGGTACCATACAAGGTGACAAAAATTGAAGCAATGGGACTGGGGAGAGCTTTTGAATTTCTTACCAGGGAACAGGCAAGGTGCTGGAGGGGGAAAGGAGAGCAGAACAGCTCCCTGTGTATTCCTTTTATTGTTTGGGTGTTGTTGTTTTGGTTCTTCAGTAGCCCCAAGCCCGTGAGGAGGTCCATGGCCGTGACCAGACTTTCCCACAAAGATTTTACTGAGTGTATGTTGTGTTGTTGGCGTAAGTGATTGTGTGCTCTGCGGTCTTCCATAATGTGTTTTATGGTGGGAGGTGTTGTGTTACAGTCAGGGAAGGTATCCAGGATGGAGTCATTCAGCCTCTTCTGATAGCTCAGACGGGCTGGATGGTGTCCTCAACATAGTCTGGCTAGATGAACTGTCTGCACGAGGGAGGAGGGATTAAGAAGGATGGATTTTTGGTCGACCACCATTCATCAGAGTGTTGTCTTTGAATGACTGGATGGATCAATGAGTTTTTTGAGTGTAGATGTGTTTCTGAAAGCTAGTTTTGATGTGGAAGAGATGGAAGGATTGACAGAATTTATGTTTAGTATCTTTTTTTGGGTGATGTTTTGATGATTCTTGGTATTTATTGGTGATATGTCATGTAGTGTAGTGGGTGGAGTTGGTCTGTATAGGCTGCAGCGAGAGTTTGTGTGTCTCTCGTGTCAAGGTGGTCCTTTACTTTGAAGATTTTAGTTTCTTTATGTAGATGGTCTGTAGGTGTGGTTGCTGTGTAGCCTGTGATTATGTTTAGAGCTTTGTTCTGTATGGTCTGTAGGGTGTTGGGGTGAGCTGCAGCTAGATTAGCAGCCCATGGAGGGCTGGCATAATCCATCACTGAGCATGTATATTGTGTGTATACTTTAGTAGTGGTTTCTGTTTTATGTCTGAATGTTGTGTGGACAAGATATTTGAGGGTGTTAAGTCTAGGTGTTATATATATACATATATATATATATATATATATATATATATATATATATATTTATATATATATATATATATATATATATATATATATATATATATATATATATATATATATATATATATATATATATCAGTGCAGTGAAGTGTTTATATGACACTGATGTGTTTTATGTAACACCAAGAATTTTCCGGGTCTATGTAGGTGTGTGTGTGTGTGTGTGTGTGTGTGTGTGTGTGTGTGTGTGTTAGAGGGGAGTTATTTATGGTGAGATGTGGGATGTGTTTATGTACTGTATTCCAGTTGGTGAGGAGGGTGACTTGAG
>NW_026111581.1:235000-260000 GCF_024679095.1 Eriocheir sinensis | reverse complement strand
ATGGGTTCCGCAAGGGGCGTTCTACTGGTGATCTCCTAGCCTTCTTAACTGACTCTTGGTCATCCTCTCTTAGCCGTTTCGGTGAAACTTTTGCTATTGCGCTGGACATATCAAAAGCTTTTGATAGGGTCTGGCACAAATCTTTGCTTTCTAAACTACCCTCCTACGGTTTCTATCCTTCTCTCTGTACCTTTATCTCCAGTTTCCTTTCTGACCGTTCTATTTCTGCCGTGGTAGACGGTCACTGTTCTTCCCCTAAATCTATAAACAGTGGTGTCCCACAGGGTTCTGTCCTATCTCCCACTCTTTTTCTGTTGTTCATTGATGATCTTCTTTCCAAAACGAACTGTCCAATCCATTCCTACGCCGATGATTCCACTCTGCATTACTCAACTTCTTTTAATAGAAGACCCACCCTTCAGGAACTTAACGACTCAAGGCTGGAGGCTGCAGAACGCTTAGCCTCAGACCTTACTATTATTTCCGATTGGGGCAAGAAGAACCTGGTGTCCTTCAACGCCTCAAAAACACAGTTTCTCCACCTATCCACTCGACACAATCTTCCAAACAACTATCCCCTATTCTTTGACAACACCCAGCTATCACCTTCCTCAACACTAAACATCCTCGGTCTATCCTTAACTCAAAATCTCAACTGGAAACCTCATATCTCATCTCTTACTAAATCAGCTTCCTCGAGGCTGGGCGTTCTGTACCGTCTCCGCCAGTTCTTCTCCCCTGCACAGTTGCTGTCCATATACAGGGGCTTTGTCCGCCCTCGTATGGAGTATGCATCTCATGTGTGGGGGGGCTCCACTCACACAAACTCTTCTGGACAGAGTGGAGGCTAAGGCTCTTCGTCTCATCAGCTCTCCTCCTCATACTGATAGTCTTCTACCTCTTAAATTCCGCCGCAATGTTGCCTCTCTTTCTATCTTCTATCGATATTTCCACGCTGACTGCTCTTTTGAACTTGCTAACTGCATGCCTCTTCCCTCCCATGGCCTGCTGCACTCGACTTTCTACTCATGCTCATCCCTATACTGTCGAAACCCCTTATGCAAGAGTTAACCAGCATCTTCACTCTTTCATCCCTCACGCTGGTAAACTCTGGAACAATCTTCCTTCATCTGTATATCCTCCTGCCTACGACTTGAACTCTTTCAAGAGGAGGGTATCAGGACACCTCTCCTCCCGTATTTGATCTTCCTTTCGGCCACCTCTTTTGTTTCTTTTTTAGGAGCAGCGAGTAGCGGGCTTTTTTTTATTATTGTTTTCTTTTTTTGTGTGCCCTTGAGCTGCCTCCTCTGTTGTAAAAAAAATATATATATATTCATAACTTCAGTCCTTTTACTGGATAACTCTGGAACTCTTCCTGCTGCTGTATTTCCATCTCACAATTTAAATTATTTTAAGAGAGGAGTGTCAAGACACCTCACAAGCTACACTGACTTTTCTTTTTGATTTCTACTGTCTGTTTTCAGCTAGTTACTTTTTAGCAGCCTTCTTGCTACTTTTTATCTCCTGTTCACCACCCTTCCTTTGACATAAACAAAAAAAATATTGTGAAGCAAGTGGTTGTAAACATAACGTGTAAGGAAACTTTGTTAGTGCAAATTCTTGTGGAATCACGTCCTCTTGCATGGTATCCTGCCTTACAGAAAATGCCGATGAAACAAAGCACTACATATTCTTTTTAGAAATTGCCATTAATTTTACAAATATGACGTAAATGGGCTATAGGATATTGTAATTTAACAGAAAATATCAGTTTATTTTACAGAAAATTCGTTATTTTTCCTACGGAATATAGTATATTTTACGGAGCATAGTATTTTATACAGAGAAATTCTGTAAAAAGTTTTACAGAATGCCGTAAATTTTACGGATATTTGTTGGCAGAATGGCTGCCATCATATTTTCCGTAAATTTTACGGTATTTTTTTTACAGTGCTGTTTGACGGAGAGAATCATTGACTGCTTTGCACGTCTGACCCGTGACCCGAGCAAAAGAGTTCCATATTACACACAGACGTATATACACTGGAGGCGGGACATAAGACCCGACTGCCACCTGTTGCCGATTCATGAATGGGCGGGCCTGGGAGCGAATGATGGGTGACGGCCTGCCCGTCTCCACTCCGCCCAAAAATCGAACCACGCGTGCTTATAGAAACATGTTTCGCGCTTATATAAGCATGCATGTGTGCATGAATGTAAAATGCGTATATATTCCGTTCCGCTTATAAAATTGCTTATATAGTACGTATTACCTTTAGTGCAGTGTGCTTGGGGAAAGTTGAAAAAACGTTGAGAGTAAACTTGGCTAACCTCTCCGTAATTGTTTGGTTCCTGAAACAAACCTGCACTTCCTAAATCGAACAAGTTCGGAAATGGGTAAGACACAATAATTACGTATTTTTTAATTCGTGTGAGCATTAACTGAAGGGTAAATAAATCTGAGGGGGGAAACCTGCCATCGGACAGGTTGGCGGGTGTGTGGTCACCTGTTTGGTTTGGGCTGCGGTGCTGGGAATTTCCTTAACCCTGCGTTACTCCCCTGGGGTGTTTTGGCACCCCAATTCTGCTTAATTGCTCGTAATTCCTAGTTGGCAACTTATTTTTTTTTCTCCCTCCCAGTACTCTCCTGACTCATGAAGGGTGTGTCATATGTAGTGTTGCTCAGTTGTGGGTCAGTTGTCTTGGGAGGTAGACGTCGCTTTGGCCTTCTGGGGTGTTCAGTCACCCCACCAGACTAACGCAGGTATGTTTTTTATGACTTATATACACTCTTTTTTTTTCCATGGGAAATGAAAATGGGTCGAGATAAATGCATATTGTATATCGGTAGCCTACTGTGTAATATAGATAGGGAATAAAAAAGCCAAAAATTGATGGATGGAAGGGAAAAGATAAAACAACATGGTGGAAGAAGAATGTTCCAAAATTGCTAGGTCGTACCCGTTCTAGCAATGTTATCAAATTTACACCAGGACTAAAAGGACCAGCTCTAAATGCCAATTCTCCTGCAGACTTTTGGGGAGTATTCATCACTCCAGAAATAATTGGTTTATTAGTAGAGCATACTAACTCGATGATCGCTATGCAGAAAGGGAAGTATGCTCAGTCCTACAGAACAAAAGACACTGATGTTATCGAAATGAAGGCACTGATTGGTCTACTTATGTTAGCTGGTACATATCATGCTAGCAGGCTGCACCTTGCTGATATTTGGAAAGCAGATGGTACTGGTATCGAGGTGTTCAGGCTGACTATGTCACTGGATCGCTTTCGTTTTCTGTTATGTTGTCTACGATTTGACGACAAAACAACACGCGAGGAAAGAAAGAGGGTGGATAAGCTTGCCCCAGTTAGGCAAATATTTGAGATGTTTGTAGAAAACTGCAAAAAGAGCTACACCCCATCAGAATTTGTGACTATAGATGAAATGCTTGTAGCCTTTAGGGCCATTGTCCTTTAGGCAATATATACCCAGCAAACCAGCCAAATATGGCATCAAAATACATGCACTGTGTGATGCACAAACATTCTATGTATGTAACATGGAGATATATGCCGGAACACAACCAGATGGCCCATTCAAGGCTGACAAGCAGTACAATTCATCACAGGCCGTGGTCACAAGACTTATTTCTGACATCTCGGGGTCTGCTAGAAATGTAACATTTGATAATTGGTATACTAGCTATCCACTAGTGGAATCACTACTGTGACTATAAGTTGACTGCTGTGGGGACCCTCAGAAAGAACAAGAGGGAGATTCCTCCAGAATTCTTGGTGACAAAGAATAGACCTCCTGTGGACAGCATGTTTGGATTTGGAGACAACCTTACATTAGTCTCATACATACCAAATAGTAAGAGCAAGAAGAACAATGTGGTGCTCGTTAGCAGCATGCACCATGATGACAGGATAGACGAAGCTACAGGTGATGCCAAGAAACCTGAAATCATCACGTTCTATAATTCAACCAAAGGAGGCGTAGATGTGGTCGACATGATGATGGATAAGTATAGCGTTTCTAGAAACAGCCGGCGTTGGCCTCTAACTGTGTTCTTTGCTCTCCTGAACATCGTCTGTGTAAATTCGTATGTCCTGTATGCTCACAACCCACAGAATAAACTCAAGCGCCGCAAATTCATCAAGGAAGTATGCATGATGCTATTAGAGGACACTCTAAAGAGGAGACTCCAGAACATCCGCCTGCCAAAAGGTCTCAGAACAGGGATTGCAAGACTATTCCCCGAAGCTGCAGATGCAACAACCTCAACAAGCTCACAGACATTACAATGCCAAGCAAAGAGATGTGTATTTTGTGCCAGGTCAAAGGATCGGAAGGTGAAAACAGTATGTAGCACTTGCGGGAAACATGTTTGCAAGGATCACAGTAAGATGACTGTGAGTTGCATAGATTGTGAGAATACAGCAGTAAGTGGTGAATCAGAGTGAATGTAATGCTATGTAATGAGCTCACACTGATTTTTTTTTAGAATTTCATTTCATAGAAACATTTTTTTTTTTTTTTTACTTTTGATAAAGAAACCATGTTTAAGTTTATGTAACTAATTCAATGTTATGCAATGAGCTCACATTTTTTTATTTCATTTCAACTCATGGAAACATTTTGTGTTTACTTTTGATAAAGAAACCATGTTTATGTTTATGTAACAAATTTATATTAACTTTAATTTCAATGAATAATTATGTCTTTAGTTCAAGTTTTCATTTCATGTAGTTTATAAGGGAGATTTGCCTATTTTGTAATTTTTTAATGTTAATATTCATCATAAATATTAAAGGGTCACACAAAATGGTGTATCCCGTGAATATTTTCAAAATAAATGTGATCTGAATCTAAGTTTTGGTAATTTTTCCTTAATTTTATAATTTATTTTATTGCATTATTGTATATTAATATCAGCCAGCTACAAGCGATTCAAACTGTTCAATAGGGATTGTAGATATGTCCTGAATCAACAGATTGACTATGTTTTACATAATAGTAACACTATAAATATTTTTGTATTGGGGTGAGTAAATACCCCAGGGGAGTACTCATGTTTGGAAACCCCAGCAAAGTAACGCAGGGTTAAAAAAAAAGTGTGCGACAATACATTTCGTCGAATAATAAGCTATATATTGAGCTTTCAAGACGGTGTTCACGGTTCTCTGATTTATCGGTTCTTGAAAAGCAGGTCATGATGGCGGGTGTATAGCAACGAGTGGAAAAATTAAAACTAGGCTCGGTAATCCTTCTGCTATTGATCAATGGAGCACTGCAGCAAATGGCCTGCCACTGCCATCGGGGCGGCAACAGTTAATTATATGCTCGAAAATCGCATACATGACAAATATTCTTTCACGCTGATAATGTGTGTGTGTGTGTGTGTGTGTGTGTGTGTGTGTGTGTGTGTGTGTGTGTGTGTTTGCTGTATATATCAAAATTCCTTTTTTTCACAGGAATCCATAATAAAAATATTTGCTTTCACATTTCCGTACAGTCCAAAAACTTTCCAAACTCCATATTGCTTAGACTGTTCCTTGCCACAGTCGCCCAGGCACAGTCACTCCTCCTGAAACCATATCACCGCCACCACCACTGTGCACAACTCACCAAAGGCATGACCAAAACAATCATTATCTGCCCTTAGATAGATTTCACCTATTATGCATTGTCGAAAGAAATAATTAGATAAAATACTTAAAAAATGGTATCACTCTAAAACGTCTTTTTGCTATCATTTCTACTGCCATAAACACTACGCATTCAGCCAATCACCATCATAGCTAGAGATGCGTCCATTCATGTCAGCTGCATCGCTATAATGGGCACTTCTCCGATGGGTCTGATCTTTACCACCGTCCCTGCTGAGCAAACTGGGGACCATACAGACAAGCCACCAGCTCTGTGGGACACAGCATCACAGCGGTACAAACTAAGGCTTGGGACATGCGCTATCCTGCACGTGGCCTCCAAGCTCATCTCCGTCTCTTTGGCCCTTGAGCTGTGACACTATTCTTTTTTTAGTGTGCTATAGTGCTTTGCCTCCTCCGTCACCGCCTTTGCAGTGAATACTTGCTGCACATGCTTGAAGCTAAAATGGAAACCTCGAAACCGAACATAGATAAAGGAGATATGAACTCACGCTTTTAAACTCTTGTAATGAACCAAACTTTTGAGTCAGATGAAACTTGTCCAGTATTCTCCTTGGCTAGATTCCATACAATTTATGTACATATTTATATATATTTGAAAAAAAGTTTACCAATACATTCAGGAGGCGGTGGGTGAGTGGTTAGCGTGTGGGCGTCGCGTCCAGGAAGACGCGGGTCAGCGCCCCACTCGCCGCCACAAACCGTGATATTTCAGTCGCCGCCGAGTGCCCCGAGACTCCTACATGCTGTTTTGAAGACCACCCATCAACCGGACTCTATATTTTCTCTCTAAAAGAGAGGATCAGAGATGAGCTCCGAGGGGCAGCATGATCAATGCAAGATGGCGCCACTATAAGCAGTTCCCTGCGCTGTAACAGGTAGGGCTGCCCATCAGATCCCAGCAAGAAAACCTATCAGCCCCACTGGCAGACAAGTAAAAAAATATAAAAATAATATAAACTTTAGACTCTCACAGACTTTCGTACAGTGGTAGGTATCAACTTAATCTCACTCCTGACAAAGACTGCCGGACGAAAGGGCAAAATCGCATCGATATCACCGGACTATGCCTTTGGCTATATAGTGACAATGGCTTCAGCTCCGCCAGACCAAACATCACCACCACCACCACCACCACCACTGCACCAAGAGCCATCACTCCTAAATCTCCGTGTCACATTATCCAGCACAGGTCCATCACCATCACCGTTATCGCTGCTGCCACGTCTAGCATAAAACTATACGACACACATCGGTTCCCATAAAAGATCTACGCTGCCACTGTTCCCACGTATAGAGTGAGACAAAAACACCTCCAACAACACAGTCATAAGAACTACACATGCCACAGTTGTTTCCGACACCAACGTCCCACCTGCAACCGCTGCCTCTAATACTAAACAGACAGGATTACGTCGGTCATCACACCCACGAAACTGATGATCCTTCCAATTAATGTTCGCCGCAAACAGGTTTCCAGCGGTAGTGCAAAAAATGGTATGTTTTAGCAGCATCTCCGCCCTCTCTTTCATCCCTCCATCCCTCCCCTCCCTCTCGTCTCGTCTCGTCTCTCTCTCTCTCTCTCTCTCTCTCTCTCTCTCTCTCTCTCTCTCTCTGCTGACTGAGTTTCATAGTAGCCGGTGTAACTCTCTTCGTAAACGTTGTCCCATGAAATCAATGAGCTAATCTTGACAGTTCGAAAATGTCTGACTTATTGCCCCGTTTCCACATCTATTTCCGTCCCTCTCTCCGCCCACCTCCCTACCCATTTCCCCAACCCATCCCCCACCCTTCTGCCCCTCCCCCCTCCTCCCACCTCCACTGCGCGCTCACCGTCACCCATACTTACAGATAAATAATTTTCAGCATCTCAAAGTCTTAGAGTGACTTCGCAGCCATCTCATTTCACACCGTATGTATGGGAAACTGTTTCATCTGTTTTAATCGCACTTCTTCCCCGCCACGTCTACATAAGAGTTTTCGGCAAAATAAACTAACACGTTATTATCAATGTAAGCAAACACCCACCCACACACGCACACACATACACACACACACACACACACACACACACACACACACACACACACACACACACACACACACACACACACACACACACACACACACACACACACACGCACACATACACATACACACACACACAAAAAAAAACAAAAAAAAAACTAAGAGGTATACATAAACTGGCGGTGCTGCGAGGCCTTGAGGGCGTGGGTCAACAAACACCTCCAGACAGCAGTGACCCGAGAACTCAGTTGACGCACAAGGACGTTCACACACACACACACACACACACACACACACACACACACACACACACACACACACACACACACACACACATCCGCCAGACGCTCCCAGCGCTGCATAACATGAGCTGTGGTCAAATGCACCCCTATATACCACCACCCCACTCATCCCCCCCCACTCACCCTCCCTCCCATCCTCTGATACCGTTTCTCGCCTCACCCGAACAAACATTTTCATAGTGTAGAGGTAAACTGAACCGCAGAGAGCTGTCAACGAGCCTCCCTCCCTCCTTATATGTTGTCTGGCTTTTGCTCTGCATCTTTGTTGGGTTGAAAAAAAAACTTTCACTGTCCAACAACAACAACAACAAGAGCACGAAAGCAAGTAATAATAATAATTAATAATAATAAAAATAATAATAATAATTATAATAATAATAATAATAATAATAATAATAATAATAATAATAATAATAATAATAATAATAATAATAATAACTGAAGCTGTATTTCGCTGTGGCATAAAAGAAAAATAGAAAGCATAAAATGATGCATCAGATGGCGGGATAACGACTCTAAATCTTATCACTTTACTACAGCCATACGTAAATACTGGGCTTTTCATGGTGAGCAAAAACACGTCTTATCGAAAGCAAGTCACTCTATAGCTGAAGGACATCTGCTGTCTGCTACCAAGTGACCCTCATCGCTAAGGAGCAAACAATAAAAACATGGTATACCCAATCACTCATCCTAGCTCTTGATACAATGAAAATAGCTTATGGGGCTTATTATCCGAAGAGAACCAAACCCGAGATATATGTAATGTTTTTTTTTATGTTCGCATCGGTGAATGTAATGCTGTGTTTTCTCCCTCGTCCCCAGCAGCCATACATGATTGGGCCACTCCGCCACTCATCAGGTCGACCTATTACAGATTACCATCTTTTCCAATTTGGTAACATGTGACTACTAATGTAAATCAAGGCAAGGAAGCCAATACGAAAACAACACACACACACACACACACACACACACACACACACACACACACACACACACACACACACACACACACACCAATACTTCCTTTCATAAAAACAGCCGCCCATACCCATAGAAAACTACTCTTGAGAAGATTTGTTTGCCCATCCATTGTTGAATATAATAACTGGGCAAAATAACACGCTTCACCTTTCCGCTCACTTCCGCTAACTGGTTATACCTGCGTGGTGGGCATGTGTGTGTGTGTGGGGGGGGGGGGGGGAGTAGTTTTTTTATGTTTCAAAATTTTTTATATACAACTATTATCCTTAAAGGCAACAATTATATGGCCACATGTACTCAAGATTATAAAGACCTTTCTACGTAACAAAAGTAAGTAGGAACACACACACACACACACACACACACACACACACACACACACGGAGAATTGGTTAACAACGTCTTATTAAGAGTTATAAAACTTAAATCATTGTTATAAAGCTTCTTGTGAAAATGTCAGTGATACGCCAATATTACACACATTATACAAGACAAGAAAAAAAAACATGTCTCCATATTAGGGGAGGCGGTGGCTGAGTCGTCAAAGTAACGGCCTCGTGTTCAGGAGGACGCGAGTTCAATCCCCGCCCGGTGCCACCAAGATGGGATTTTTCAGCCGCCGCCGAGTGGCTTAAAACTACCCACATGCTGTCCAGAAGACCACCTATCAACCCGGACTCTAGATTCTAGGATCAAAGATGAGCTCTGGGAGGGCAGCATGAGCCAATGCAAGATGGCGCCACTATAAACACTCGCCTGCGCCAGAACGGGCTGGGCCGACCATCAGGACCTACCGGAAAGAAGCCTTGGACCGACCATCAGGATCCACCGGGAAGAAGCCTACCGGCGCAATAGGCTGCAATGTAAAAAAAAAAAAAAAAAAAAAAAAAAATTGTTCATTACTTCAACTTCCCAAAATTTTCTTAATTGACGCTCAAACCACATTCAACACAGTAAAAATTGCAGCGGTATACTTGTTGTCCTTCGTTTCCTTCTCAACTTCAATAAAAGCAAAATATAAAGCACAGGAATCGTTGGTCATTTTCTCTCCTCTAAACTTCATTCCTTCATCTCAACTTCATTACAAGCACGAGTTAGAACAGAGGAATCGTTGGTCATTTTTTCTCCACTAAACTTTATTCCTTCCTCTCAACTTCATTACAAGGACGAGTTAGAACACAGGAATCATTGGTCATTTTCTCTCTTTTATATTTCATTCTTTCCTCTCAACTTCATTACAAGGACGAGTAAGAACAGAGGAATCGTAGGCCATTTTCTCTCCTCTAAACTTCATTCCTTCCTCTCAACTTCATTACGAGGACGAGTTAGAACAGAGGAATCGTAGGCCATTTTCTCTCCTCTAAACTTCATTCCTTCAGCTCAACTTCATTACAAGGACGAGTAAGAACACATGAATCGTAGGTTATTTTCTCTTTATAGTACTTCATTCCTTCCTCCCCCCAAGCTCACTACCACCGAGAGTAAAACCACAGGGATTATAGGTCTTGTCCGTATACGTCATTTCTTCCTCTCCTTCACTGCAAGCAGGAGTTAGACCACAAGACTCGTAGGTCATTTCCTCTCTCTTTACTTCCACCTCCAGCCATACCGTCAACAGATCTCCAGCCCAGTGTGTAGGACCAATCAAGAACCTCCGCGATTGCCACTTCTGCAGCGACACAACCACAATTATCGCTGTCTCGAGCCTGGCCTATTATTCCGGACCTCCACGCCAGCCTCCCTCCACGCACTCTCTTTTTTGCTAACAAGAGCGGCCAAGGCCAGGCGATCAGGCACCAAGCAATACGGTCCAGTCTGCAGCCACGGGAAGTATGACAATCACCACCTGGGTACGATGCCATTGCTAACTTTCATTCCCCCTCCACCTCCTCCTCCTCCTCCTCCTCCTCTTGTTCTTTTTTTGTTCTTCTACTTTTTCTTCCTTACTTTTACTTCTTCCTTTTCTTCCTCTTTTCTGTCTTCTTTTTTTTCTCCTTTTTCTACTATTTCTTTTTCTTCTTCTTTATCTTCGTTTTCTTGTTTTTGTTCTTTTCTTCTTTTTCTTCTCCCTCATTTTATCTTCCTCCTCCTCCTCCTCCTTCCCCTCCTTCCCTTCCCCCTTTTCGTGCACACTACCCGCACTATCATAATTAAAGCTACTTCCAAACTACCTCTGCTATCTGACTTTATTTATTTGGCTACATATTAACTTTTTTTCTTCGGGGTGTGGTTAGTCGCCGAGCCCGGATCCGTGTAGCTCTTCACCAATCAGCCGCTCGTTGAATATCATGTAGTAGAATCGGATCCGCCTCGCCAGTGATCCATGGACTTGAACACTGAGTAGATCAATTATTCAAGACATGTCGTGGTGTAACGGGCTTGTCGGGGGGCGTTTAAAGGGTGTTGATTAAGACTTCAGCTTCCTTAAGGCGAATTATATTCGTAGCCTTTATGTACAAGAAGCGACGGAGCGAGAGCGACTGTCGTTGTGTGTCAGTCGGACTCTCGTGAAGGAGTGGCGAGTTACAGGTTGGAAAATAATTGTTACAATTGGTCACGTATGTCAAGGTGACCTCCACGCACCATCGGAGTGCTAAGTATACAAAACTGAGACGGTAAACACTGACGGACGACATTCCTATAAGGTGGCGTGATCTATCTGTCGTGGGTTTTTCCATTGACAATTGTATGCCTAATTCGTGGTGATATTAAATAATAATAATACATTGATATCCTACTATAACACTGCTCGGTCACCTACCAGTGATCGCGACCTCGCGATATATAAAAATCGAAATAGCAGTCTAGGTACCATGAACATACATAGCGGGAGTTTGTCAAGCAGACTGCCTATGATACAATTATATTAAAACATTGGCTATGTAAGAACAGATGTGGAATTATAATATAAATAGGGAGAGGGAAACCACAACGTGTGTGACATGAAACATAAGAAACCTCTCAAAAGATAAATATAAGGACACATGTATAAGAAACTATCAACTGGCATAGTTACAGACAATGAAACGTTGATCTAGCTCCTAAAAAAAAATACAGTAGTGAAACACAGTACAATGTTAAGTATAGGAGCAGCCAGGTTTCTGTCCCCTGACTTGTCTGAGAAAAGGAAAAACTACCTTGCCAGTGGTCTCCCTGCATCCAGTCGCCGTGTCTGCACAACCAAATAATCGTGCAGGACAGAGTTTCTCCTAATAAGGTAGCACATGACGACGAGACTGAAGAAAATCAGAAACATTGGTACAAAAAAATCCAGGGTACAGGTAGGGGAGATGCAAATAATCAGGCAGCGTTTCCTCCAGGGTTCCCGCAAACTCTGTTTTGTTCGCGAAAGACAATGAATTAAGGGAATTAGTCACATACGAGATGCTGGAGAAATGAATGTCATCGAGAGACCGTAGAGGAAACACTCGATGGGAAATATTGGCCGTGAAAACCAGACGAATCCGGGACGGGTACGTTGTTATGTTAGTGGAGCGGATATAGCATGCTTCCGCTATGGCATAGTGACCAGTAACCCGTTGATAAGTGGTACCCTCCGGGCAGATGACCGATACATAGAAGGACTGAGGAAATAAAATAATGCAGACCCTGAAAGTTCTTATGGAAAACAGGCGTTGGTGTTAGCTGCTTGTAAGGGCACAGGGAAAGAGCGTCAGACGCGTTCACGCGGGTGAGGGAGATCTCGCATACCCCTCCCCGAACTGGAAGGAAGGCAAAGAGAGACGCAGAACAATAGAATCGCCCGAAGACCGTCTCCTTGCAATACTGCAAGAGTGAGTAGCTACCCGTTGAATACAGAGCGAAATCCTTCGCGATTAGAACAAGAGACGGGGACGTGTCCAGGGCCAACACACTGTCCTTTGCCGAAAAAGGGAACGGGACAATTTCGTGTGCCTCAAACACGTCCGCCGTCTGAAACGGAACATGAATGATTATGGCATCAGGGGTGAGGCTGGACTCAATCAAGGGGTAAAAATATTGACTCATGTCCGGGGTGAATAAAGGTGTTAGGCTATAATTTTGATACCCGATCTGGACAGTCGTTCTCAAACACGTTGCTAATAACCTGCTGATTTGCCGTTGCGACGGAGTTAATGACGTTTTCCAATACATGCAAGGCCTGATCTAGGAGGAGAAACTGATTCACCTGGTCGATCTGTTTGACAACTATGTTGATAACCTCTACCATCTTATTTGTCTGCTCTAGCAGTACCGCAATGTTAGTATGCAATTGCGCAAGTTTCCTACAATTAGCGTTGATCACCCTGCGATTTCGAGCAGCAAAGGAAAGTACATGAGCGTAGTGGTCCCGCAAATCGCGAACGTCCTCGTCGGTAGCCGTACCGAAAAGGAACTTTGAGGCGGACCCAACGATGAGTGAACGAGAGTGAACTGAGTGAAAACTATAATCCATGTTTACCTCATCAACTTTTCCCCGTAAGAACAGAATCCTATCCTCCAGTAGTTGAAAAAGAGTCAGAGAGTTGGTACTAGAAGGTGCCTTTGATTCCCTAGTCTTGGTAGCCCGGATGGCGTCTGCCATGCCGCGGAGTTTTTCTGAGACTATCCTGATTATGTCCGTGCTGTTGGTCAAGGAAGTATATGGATATTTTACGAGGAGCACATCTTCTATGAGGAAGACCTCTCCTATGTGTGCCGTGAGGGCACCAGGCTTCAGGTGGATGGGTGTTGTTGCAAGCAGGGAGCCGAGGGACAACAAGATGGTCAGAAAACGCAACATCATGATCTGAAAGTGGTGGGAATGAAGTATTTAAACTCGTGGTCTCAAGTTATAGCTATGGGTGTTGGGATTATCTTGTTGAACATTTGACTCTGAGGGGGAAGTACCAATATCAAGGTCCAAAGGTGAGGGAATTACTTTCAGACGATCACTGTGAACTTCTAGACTGACTCCACTATTCGACTCGAGAACCTCGAACCGATTTCCCCTGACATTCCGAACAACTCGGTAAGGACCCACAAATTTAGCCCCCAGTTTCGAACTCCTTTCCGCTTGCTTAATCATGACTGTGTCACCCTCTTTGAAATTCACCGGGACGGCCTGTTTGTGTTGTTTTGACATCATTTCAACCTTCGTAGCTTTTAACGTACACCTAACTTCTGAGTGTATCTTGGAAAACATATGCATCTGCTGTTGTGCGTACCTATCAATGTTGTAGAGAGGTTGCTGTGGGGTTGTAAGGAAGTCGTACGGAAGACGTTTCTCCACCCCATATAAGATGTAGTAGGGAGACTTCCCCGTAGAGTCGTTTACCGACGTATTTATGGAAGCGGCTATATGCGATAGCCAATCCTCCCAATTATCGTGGAGATCGTTCACGATAGGCCTGAGGACCTGTAAGATTTTCCTATTAGCCCTCTCCGCCAACCCATTAGCAGCTGGGTGGTAAGCTGTGATGAAGGATTGCGTGATGTTAAACTGAGCGCATATTTCGCTCAATACTGAGTTCCTAAACTCGGTGCCATTGTCACTCCGAAGAATTCGAAGAGACGAATGTGGACACAACACGTGAGTCACGAGGGCATGGGCCACGCGTGTGGCTGTCTTGTCCTTGAGAGGCGCTAGAACTAGAAACCTAGAGAACTGGTCGACGCACACCAATAAGTAGCGCGAGCCATGTTGGCTCTGGGGGAGCTGTAATAAGTCTATATTAACAACATCCCACCGCTGCCACCAAATGTAACGGGCTTGTCGGGGGGCGTTTAAAGGGTGTTGATTAAGACTTCAGCTTCCTTAAGGCGAATTATATTCGTAGCCTTTATGTACAAGAAGCGACGGAGCGAGAGCGACTGTCGTTGTGTGTCAGTCGGACTCTCGTGAAGGAGTGGCGAGTTACAGGTTGGAAAATAATTGTTACAATTGGTCACGTATGTCAAGGTGACCTCCACGCACCATCGGAGTGCTAAGTATACAAAACTGAGACGGTAAACACTGACGGACGACATTCCTATAAGGTGGCGTGATTCATCTGTCGTGGGTTTTCCATTGACAATTGTATGCCTAATTCGTGGTGATATTAAATAATAATACATTGATATCCTACTATAACAGTGGTTCGTCTTTATCTTCGTATCTCGCGTGCACTTCAACTCGACCCTTTTCGCGGCCCTCAACACCAGTCATGTCGCTTTACACCAATGATACGCACTGCACACACCTTCATCCCGCACCGCAATTGAAACCAGAACACCGCACATCAATCACATCATAATCCTCTTCACCCTTTCCATCCTTCCTTCAAGCCTTCCATCTCCTGCAACAAAATTCAGTTCACTCTTTCGTACTTGCTCCAATAATTGCGTTTACTTTATTTCAGATGTAAAATACATCCTTGAAGTTTTTGTCGCGCTTCATTGCAACGTTACATACCACGTAGGGTGCCGCCTGACAACATACCAAGCCTAACCTATATGAGGACTGAACGTCTCGGAACACAACTCTGACAGTAGCTACTTGATGACATAATACATGATCAATGAAAGCGCACCCATCCATCCAAAACTCCCATGCTGACAGTAAACCAATCAACAGCACGGGGCTGTCAGGCTCCAGGTGGATCCTCCCAAAACGGGGGAGACTCTCGCCACTGAAGGCCGGCGTGACTATATATTTGCATTTTCAACTTTGTGACTGCGGGTTTGGTTTTAAAATATAGGAGCGGAGCGCGCGCGTTCTACTAAGCTCCCGGCGGCACCAAAGAGTGTTTTCTATACTTTTGCACTTTAAATATTTTGTGTGTGATGGTCGAAAATATTATGTGTGGGAGCGAGTGAGTGAGTGAGTGTGTTTGAAGGCCAGCGAGAATATGGGCATGTGTACATATTATTGCTGCCCTTTGAAAAATGAAAAGATAAGAAAATAAATTTCATATATAGACAATTACATTTTTAATAATCTGTGGTCACTAGGACGGCGAAAATTTTGTGTAGGGGCGACCGAGCGAGTGTGTGTTTGAGGACAGACGGAAATATGTTAAAAAGAATAAAATAACAACTATACATTTTACATTTTGCCTCTTAAGCCATAGAGTGATTACAAACATTCATATCTATATAGACAAACAATTACATTTTACCTACATTTTAACTTCTATAACATATGGAAAATATTAACATTCATACTTATATAAACAACCACATATTTAATACCCTGAGTGACAGCGAGAACACCCGTAGCGTTAGGAATATATGTGTCCACCTCCTATTCATCTCCATAACAACTACATATTTAAAGTACAAGCGGCAGCGAGCAGGAACGGCCGCAGCGTAGCAACACACATGTTCAGCCCAGTTCTGGAATCCCCGTGTGACACAGCGGGTCGTTAGGGATTAAATAAGTATAACATATTATGTAAGGCAATACGTCTGTCCGCTGAGTGGCTCATAGTGACAAGTTGCTGATGCTCGCGAGTGTTGTCATCCGGGAATTGTTTAGAGTGATACAGATATAAAATGATGTTAGTGAATGGCGCGGCCCTCGTTGGCAACATGGGTTAGTTATGAGAGAGAGAGAGAGAGAGAGAGAGAGAGAGAGAGAGAGAGAGAGAGAGAGAGAGAGAGAGAGAGAGAGAGAGAGAGAGAGAGAGAGAGAGAGAGAGAGAGAGAATGCTCTAATATATTTTCTTAAGCGTGTATGAAGCCGACAGCCGTAGCAAAAAGTTTAATTAAGAATACGCCGTTCAAGGGAGGCCCTCCTCCCCTCCCCTACCTCCCCGCTCTCTGCTCTGAGGAAACACCACCTCTTGTGATGTGATTGGTCCGCTCGCGGGCGACCCCGGCGTTGTGTTCTGCCTTCAGCGTCACTTTCCTGCCTCCCTTTATGCAGCCGTAAGTGACTGTTACTGTGTCCCCAGGGCACTGACGAGGTCCAGAGGAGGCCAGGGCCTGGGACTGAGAGGCAGAGAGCGGGGTGCGGAGCGAGGGAGACGGACGGGTGTCGCCCGGCGGCAGGCAGGTCACCAGAGGCCACTTTGTGCTTTATCTTTCACCCATTACTGTGCCGGTACTGGCGCCTATCACACCGAGACGAGGTAATATGAGCTTCAGGCCAATGGTGGCACCCCGCCGAGCAGCAGCAGAGGACGGGCAGGGCAGCGGAGGGACGGGGCGGTGTGGCTACGGTGGCGGAGGGCGGGGCGACTGCGCAGCGGCAGCCGGTGACGTGACGGTGATGGCCGCTACGCTGTGACTCATTCACGGGTATACACTAGCGTGGGCGGCTTTCTTGTGGCTGCAGGCTTTTGGCACTCCTCCTAGTGGGTGTTGTGTTTAAAAAAACATCAGCATGAAGATGACGGAGGAGCGGTAAGCTTGTGAGTGCCCCTGGCATTGCGGGGCACTTGTGGGGCGGCCATTTTACAGTGTGAGGCGAGGCAGCGCGATGGAGCCCCGCAGGGTGTGCAGTGCTCGCCGCGCCCCGTCGTCGCTCCGGTGTTGGTCAGCTGACACGGGCATCTCGGAGTGTCCCGGGGCGTCCAGTGACTGTGTAACCTGCACGTTGATGGCGTGACACAGCAACAGCCTTTGAACTCTAATGACACCTAGTGAGGCGACACACACACACACACAGTCCCCACCTCCGCCACACTCTTCAAAACGGACAGAACAGTAATAACAATAATAACAGGACATTTTACATTTCCGTTAGGCTAAATTACTAATCATTATTACATATACATACATATTTTATTATTACATATACATACATATTTTATTATTACATATACATACGTTTTAGTAGCCATATACATATTTTATTACATATACATACATATTTTATTATTACATATACATACGTTTTACATTTACGTTAGGCTAAATTAATTATCATTACTACATATACATACATATTTCAGCATAACATATACATACATATGGCTGGCAAAGCCAAGCACCCGTTGGATTTGCGTTGGATTGGATGCTGTCTGTGCCCTAGATGGTGTCATGTGCAGTGTGCTCATTTGTCTGGAATTAAGCAGGAGAATATACCTAAAATTAATTGGATGTGCAACTCATGCCTCCATAAAGCGTCTCTGGCTACCAAAATTGTAGAAAAACTGGATGAATTCAAGCAAGAATTAGCTAAGGAAATATCTGTGGTTAAGGATGAAGCTGAATCAAGGGCTGTGAGGGTGCAGGAGGAGCTGGGATCAGTTGTTGACACCCTTAAACGTGCTGAGCATGCTGAATCTAGCTGGGCTGAGGTGGCAAAGAGGGGCAAGAAGGTCAAGAAAAATCTCTTAGTTGTAAAAGCTTCTACACAGGAAAAGAAGGCAACAGACATGAAATGAAGTCTCAGGCATGGAATGGTATTTAAATAACTGATTCAAGATTTACAAATAGAGGTAACATTGTCAGGAACTTTGATAATGAGAACACAAGGGATGAGGCTGCTCAAAAACTGGAGTCTGTTGAGCAAATCAATACCAAGAGTGTTGGAAAGATGAAACCAAGGATCATGATATGCAATGTGCATAGAGAGGAGACCAAGGAAAAAATAAAGGAGACCATCTTAGACCGCAATGAGTTCTTACAAGCCATGGGGGGTGTTGAGGATAAGATTGAGCTGGTTTTTAGCAAGCCTGCGGCTGGCGGCACGATGCACTACATTTTGAGGTGTGACCCAACTGTTAGAGAGCTGATTCACAAGAATCACGACAAGCAAAAATTAGAATGGGGAATATATACAGTGAGAGACAGATACCATGCAATTATATGCTATCATTGTCAAAGATACGGCCATCTTGAGGCCAACTGTACTGCCAAGACCAATGGAGACGCCCAAAATGTTTTAAATGCGCTGGCAATCATAAATCACATGATTGCACCATGGCTGAGAATAAATGCATAAATTGTGTGAGATACAAGAAGCCTGAAATCAACCACTCAGCGAATGACCAGTGTTGTGTAGTTCTCCAGACTGAAATTGAGAGAACTCGTAACATGACTGATCATGGCAATTAATTATAGTGTCTCTACTCAAAGATAAATTGTGTGTGATGAATGTTCAGTGTGCTGGAAATAATTGTTGAATATATAATAGTGATACTATAAGGAAAATAGCAGACATCAACACTGAACTAATTGCTATATGTGATATTATTCGTAAAAGAAATTAAGACACTCACTCACTCACTACGATGTTTGAGAATAAGTGCATCGAAGACTATTATTGCGGCTAACGTTGAAATTGTTGACGGCCCTCGTAGAGCGCTGCATCAGCGGCGGAGCAGCAGGGCCTGAAACCTCATCAACGGTAAACGGTAAACGGTATGCATCTTTTACTAAGTTTAGCCCTATAGACATCTTCTACAATATTTTTCTGTGCATATTATAATTCTATCAAAGACCTTGTCTTATATAGGCAATATTTTACTTATTATAGGTGTATTGACGTTATGAGGGATCCCTTATTTAAACAATTCTCTTCATTCATGTTCTAAGATATGCAATTCAAGATGTTCTGTATTATACTCAAGATGACTTGTAGACAAATCTCTCTCTCTCTCTCTCTCTCTCTCTCTCTCTCTCTCTCTCTCTCTCTAGCTCTCAGAGGCGTTCTTAAAGTATTTGATACCAAGGCGGAGCGTAATTTTGAACCCCTCCCCACACAAAAAGAAAAAGAATAAAAAGCCTGCTACTCGCTGCTCCCCAAAAAAATCAAATGAGGTGGCTGAAAGAGAGGTCAAATTGGGAGGAGAGGTGTCCTGATACCCTCCTCTTGAAAGAGTTGAAGTCGTAGGCAGGAGGAAATACAGAGGAATGAAGATTTTTCCAGAGTCTACAAGCGTGAGGGATGAAAGATTGAAGATGCTTGTTAACTCTTTCATAAGGGATTTGGACAGTATAGGGATGAGCATGAGTAGAAAGTCGTGTGCAGCGGGGCCGCGGGAGGGGGGAGGCATGCAGTTAGCAAATCCAGAAGAGCAGTCATGGAAATATCGATAGAAGATAGAAAGGAGGCAATATCGCGGCGGAATTTAAGAGGTAGAAGACTATCAGTAGGAGGAGGAGAACTGATGAGACGAGCCCCACACGTGAGATGCATACTCATACGAGAGCGGAGAAGGCCCCTGTATATAGTTAGCAACTACGCGGGGTAGAAGAACTAGCGGAGACGATACAGAACGCCCAACCTCGAGGAAGCTGATTAAGCGAGAGGAGATATGAAGTTTCCAGTTGAGATTTTGAGTTAAGGATAGACCGAGGATGTTTACTGTTGAAGAAGGTGACAGCTGAGTGTTGTCGAAGACTAGGGGATAGGTGTTTGGAAGATTGTGTCGAGTTGATAGGTGGAGAAATTGAGTTTTTGAGGCATTGAAGGACACAAGGTTCCTTCAGCTCCAATCGGAAATGATAGCAAGGTCTGATGTTAAGCGTTCTGCAGCCTCCTGTTTGAGAGTCGTACTTCCTGTTGTAATTGTCTTCTATTGTAAGAAGTTGAATAATTCAGAGTGGAGTCGTCGGCGTACGAGTGGACAGGATAGTTTGTTATTGAAAGAAGATCATTGATGAATAACAGGAAGAGAGTGGGTGATAGGACAGAGCCCTGTGGAACGCCACTTTTGATAGGTTTAGGGGAAGAGCGGTGACCGTCTGCCACCGCAGAGATAGAACGGCCGGAAAGGAAACTGGAGATAAAGGAACAGAGAGAGGGATAGAATCCGAGAGAGTGCAGTTTAGAAAGCAAAGACTGGTGCCAGACTCTATCGAAGGCTTTCGATATGTCTAGCGCAACACAGAAAGTTTCACCAAAACGGCTAAGAGAGGATGACCAAGAGTCAGTTAAGAGAGCAAGCAGATCGCCAGTAGAACGCCCCTTGCGGAATCCATACTGGCGATCAGATTGAAGGTTAGAAGTGGAAAGGTGCTTTTGAATCTTCCGGTTAAGGATTGATTCAAAAGCTTTAGATAGACAGGAAAGTAAAGCTATAGGGTGGTAGTTTGAGGGATTGGAACGGTCACCCCTCTTAGGCACAGGCTGTACAAAAGCATACTTCCAGCAGGAAGGAAAGATAGATGTTGATAGGCAGAGACGAAAGAGTTTGACCAGGCAGTGTGTCAGCTCAAAAGCACAGTTTTTAAGGACAATAGGAGGCACTCCATCAGGTCCATAAGCCTTCTGAGAGTTGAGACCAGAGAGGGCATAGAAAACATCATTAGGAAGAATCTTAATAACAGGCATAAAGGAGTCAGAGGGGGGATGAGTAGGAGGAATATGCCCAGAATCGTCCAAGGTGGAGTTCTTACAGAAAGTTTGAGCGAAGAGTTCAGCCTTAGAGACAGATGAGACGGCGATGGTGCCGTCAGGGTTAAGGAGAGGAGGGAAAAGGAAGCAGTGAAATTTGGGGAGATATTTTTGGCTGGATGAGAGAAGTCACGGGAAGAATTAGAAGCAAAGTGTTGACATTTTGTATTTATAAAAGAAGTTTTGGTAAGTCGGAGAATAGATTTGGCACGATTCTTAGCTGAAATGTATAGATCAAAGTTAGTGGGAGCTCGAAGGCTCTGGAACCTTTTGTGAGCTGCCTCTCTATCTTTAATAGCACGAGAACAAGCATGATTAAACCAAGGCTTTTTAGCATGAGGAGTAGAGAAAGTACGTTGAATATATGCCTCCATTCCAGAGACAATCACCTCTGTGATGCGCTGAGCACACACAGAGGGGTCTCTCCTGGAAGCAGTAATCATTCCACGGGAAGTCGGAAAAGTACATCCTCAGGTCGTCCCACCGAGCTGAAGCAAAATGCCAGAAGCATCGCCTCTTCGGTGGGTCCAGAGGATGTGACAGGATACAGAAATAAGGTTATGATCGGAGGAGCCCAAAGGAGAGAGCAGTTTGACAGAGTATGCAGAAGGATTAGAGGTAAGGAAGAGGTCTAGAATGTTGGGCCTGTCTCCAAGACGGTCGGGAATATGTGGTGGTGGACCAACTGCTCTAGGTCGTTGAGGATAGCAAAGTTGTAGGCTTGTTCACCAGGGCCCGTACATATAAATAAATTTATGTGAGACGTAAACTGAGACATATCCGAGTATTAACAATGACGACATAACCCTCCTTACGTTTCACCCCCTCAACATAACCAGCTCGTCATAGGCGAGTATTAGTACATCGTTGCCAAACCCTGAGCTGCACATATGAAAGGGATGCCAACTCAAAATAAAATGTTTGAATTTGGTATAATTTTGATGTTAAAAGCATATTAACGTATTGGAAATATATATAAAATAAAATAAAAATATTTTTGGGTATTGTTGGCGATGCATAGACCAACATCACATGGAATAATGATAAAATTAAAGACGTAGCCCCTCAAACATGTAAACAAACATTCCCGCGAGCTTCAAGCCAGCAGTCAGCCATGGACGCCAACAGCCAGCCACGACCTTTAGTGCCCCTCAGCAGCCAGCGAGGTCAGCAGCAACAGCAGCAGCAGCAGCCTCTTCAGGAGCAGCAGCAGGAGGGACCACAGACTCATCCCCAACCACAACAGAAGCAGCAGCAGCAGGAACAGCCGCCGCCCCAGCTACAGCCTCCTCGGCAGACACGTCACCGCAATACCAACTGGACGTACGCTGAAACTCTCTCCCTCGTACAGCTCTATAGGGATAAAGCAGCCATCCTCAAAGGAAAATTTTCGGAAAATGGCTGCTCTGTTGAGGCGAAGACGAAGGCGTGGGGCAGCATTGTCACTGCCCAGCGGCACTCCACCCAGGCTTTAGTAGGAGCACGAAGCAGTGCCAGAGACGCTGGCAGACAGTGATGCAAGATGCAAAAACTAAAATAAGGGCCTTCCATAAGGACAGGGATGGAAAAGGTAGGATTTTTCTTGAAATAAAATGGTATTCATGAAGTGCAAGGAATGGTTAACAAGCAAATAGTGACAGTCTTGTAAATTTCAATGCTTATTAAGTGCTTGATGGAAATAACATTTGTCATGTTCTGCCTTTTCTTTTCAATCAAGGGAATTCAATTGACTAGGCCTTGTACTTGTGCACCAATATATATATATATATATATATATATATATATATATATATGTATATATATATATATATATATATATATATATATATATATATATATATATATATATATATATATATATATATATATATATATATATATATATATATATATATATATATATATATATATATATATATATATATATATATATATATATATATATATATATATATATATATATATATATATATATATATATATATATATATATATATATATATATATATATATATATATATATATATATATATATATATATATATATATATATATATATATATATATATATATATATATTATGGTACGTCAAGGACGTCTCTTCGTGCCTGAAAAGTCCTCAGCTGCCGCAGACGCGCATCCACTACCTCCGCCATCTTGACTGTTATGCTTCGCTTAGGTCGACCTAAGGAATGCAATGTTACCTCCACCGCGCGTAGCTGGCAAGTCAATTTAGGTTCCGCTTAGTTGAAACCTAAGGTTTATGCTTCCCTTACGTCTCGGTATCCGCCATTTTCTTGATTTATGCCTCACATAAGCGAAACATATTCTTTATAAGTACGGGCCCAGGATGGTCGGTGAAAGAGGATGAAAGCCAAAGCTGGTGGTGAACATTGAAATCTCCTAGGATGGAGATTTCAGCGAAGGGAGAGTGGGTCAAGATGTGCTCCACTTTAGAGTTCAAATACTCAAAGAATTTTACATAGTTAGTAGAGTTAGGTGAGAGATAAACAGCACATATGTATTTAGTAATAGAATGACATTGAAGAAAATTCAGAGGAGTCAAGGTTGTGGGCACGAGGGCAAGTGATGTCGATGCGCACGTAGGCGCAACATCCAGCTTTGGATTGAAATTTAGGATAGAGATAGTAGGAGGGAACAGAGTAGAGATTGCTGTCAGTAGCCTCAGAAGCCTGTGTTTCGGTGAGGAAAAGAAGGTGAGGTTTAGAGGAAGAGAGATGATGTTCAACAGAATGAAAATTAGAACGAAGACCGCGAATGTTGCAGAAATTGAGAATTTATTTTGTTGTTGAGATTTTGAGTTAAGGATAGACCCAGGATGTTTAGTGTTGAAGAAGGTGACAGCTGAACGTTGTCGAAGAATAGGGGACATGTGTTTGGAAGATTGTGTCGAGAGATGTGGCCTCAAGGCCACCTCATGTGCATAGACACACTCAAACAAGCCTGAACCGGACGCTGGCCGGACGGAGCCAACCTGTCAGGTACAGGTTCGTGAGATAGCCTCTCCGGCGGCCTGCACAGGCCGCCTAAACGTCCCATACACGCTAAGGTTTGCCTGAACAGTCCTGGTTGTCGCAGGCAGCCGGAGAGGCCTCCAGAGCGTGTAAAATATAGGGTAATGTAGGATAATGTATAATATAGGATAATGTAGGTATACATAACACAGGATAATGACACCAACTCACCTGCTTATTGATCTTATTCCTCAACCAAAGCAAGTATTCCTTGGTTGTAAGATATAGTGGGAGGTGTACACACTACTTGTGTGTTGCTTTAGTGCTCATCTCGTCTCTTTGGCCTAAATTTAGACAGTGACGTATATGTACGAGGGTCATTCCAAAGTTAATGCCTCCTATTTTTTTATTCTGCCCCAAGGGGTCCGAGGGGATTGCTTATTGCATTGTTATGATGACAACCTCCTTGAAAATAGCCTGAAATTTTCATCTCTCTGTTGCAGACATTGACGGTGTGAGTTTAAGAAAGCAACCCGTCATGGACGTGCGTCAGAAGCAGAGGTGCGTCACTGTATTCCTCCACGCAGAATAAGTTGAACCAATCGACATTCACCGACGCTTGGTGAACGTCTATGGAGCCGAGGCAGTTTATGTCAGCACGGTTAGGAGATGGGTTGGTCGATTCCTGAGTGGCGACAGAGATGTGAGTGACAAACCGCTCTCCGGACGCCCATGCACAGCCA